>NW_027507758.1:124722547-125006626 GCF_037356315.1 Lithobates pipiens
AGTTCCGTGAGCCAATGTGTCTCTTTCAGGGAACATGGCTGAGGTGTTAGCATGGGCATTTGAATGTCTGCCTTTTGTGTAGATGCAGCTTCTTTAGCTATTCTGTCAGCTAGTGCATTACCTTTGGCTATATCAGTCATTTGGCCTGTATGTGCCTTACAGTGCATGATAGCTAGTTTTGAAGGCAACTGAATTGCATCTAGTAATGCTGTGACTAGGTCAGAGTGTGAGATGCTCCTTCCATCTGCTGCCACATATCCTCTGCGAAGCCATATTACACCATGGTCCCAGACCACACCTTGAGCATACCTGGAATCGGTATAAATGTTTACCTCTTTTCCTGCAAACAGCTGGCATGCACGGGTTAATGCTATCATATCAGCAGCTTGTGCAGACTGATAGGGTATTGGATTGGCCTCGAGGACAGTATCCGGCAGTTGGACAACAGCATATCCTGCATGATAGACATTATCACTTGGTCTGCTGCAAGAGCCATCAACAAAAACTGTTTGTGCAGTAGGAATTGGTACTGAAAGCATATCTGCTCTAGGTGAAGTGTCCTGATGTATTGATTGTGTACAGTCATGAGGTGGTGGTAAGTCATCCTGTTCTCCTTTAAGACCTAATAAGGCATTCAAAATTGGAGCTGGGCCAGAGTTTATGTTTGAACTTTTTATTTTCAGGTTTGGATTGGACAGGAGGATGACTTCATACCCACTCAATCTTTGTGCTGACATATGCTGAGTATGTAAAGTTTTGAGGAGTGTGGTAACGTTGTGTGAGGTGTGTAAAGTAGTGTTATGGCCCAAGGTAAATGGTGCTGCCAACTCTACAACCATAGAACAAGAAGCCAACACTCTGAGACAAGCAGCCATGCCTTGCACCTGTACTGGAACCACCTTTGAGAAAAAAGCTACAGGGCGCAGTCTCCCACCATGTTCCTGGGCCAGTACTCCTGCTATGGTTCTGCAATTTTCCCTAGCAAACAAGTGAAACATTTTGCTAAAATCAGGGAGGCCGAGGCTCGGGCTGGTAACCATTGCACTTTTCAACATGGTAAAAGCATTTAACATTTCATCAGACCATTTTACAATGTCAGACATTTCAGAGAGGGTTGCTTGTCTCAATATATGGTCATAGAACATTTAGGTATCCATTGGCGGCAGTAACCAATCATTCCAAGAAAGGTTAGCAGGTCTTTCTTGGTAAGTGGGCGGGGCAGACCCACTATAGCAACAGTTCTTTTGTGACTGACTTTCCTAACTCCCAGAGACAGCACAAACCCTAGGTACTCAACCTCCTGTTTACACCATTGTAATTTTTTCTTGGACACTTTGTGACCACACGTATGTAACCATTTCAATAAGGATAGGCTATCAGCTCGGCAGTCCTCCTCTGAAGAACTACAAATCAAAAGATCATCAACATATTGCAACAGTACAGAACCATGAGGGGCAGTCCAAGGCCTGAGGGTGGCTTGGAGTACTATAGAATAGACCACAGGTGAGTCTATATATCCCTGGGGCATTCTACACCAGGTAAACTGGCGATTGTGTTGGTCAATCGACACAGTAAAAGCAAAGAGTGGCCTTGTCTCCTTGTCTACAAGGACAGAGAAAAAAGCATTCTTTAAATCAATTACAGTAAAACATTTGGCTGTGCAAAGTGGGTACTCCTGTGCTAAAATGGATTTGTAATGTATTTGAATAACAGGTGCTGCATATACCGTATGGACCAAACTCGTGTCCAAATTTGTGCAGAGTGTGAAGAAGGGGGGTGGTGTTGCGCTCCTATATAATGTGTTTTTGTGATATGTTAATACAATGTTCACGAAATAATTCAATTATCTACCTAATATATATCGCAATAGTAGGTAAAGTGCAAAATAGGCAAAAAAATTAAGCAAAAAAATTCATTAACGGATATGTTGAGAAGACATAGTGGTTTAAACACTTGTGCAAATAACAAAATAAATTAAGCAATTTCTAGGTGATATAAATATTATCAAAAAAGTTTTTTGATAATATTTATATCACCTAGAAATTGCTTAACCACTTTCAGACCGGACCAATTTGCTGGTCAAAGACCAGACCACTTTTTGCGATTCGGCGCTGCGTCGCTTTAACTGACAATTGCGCGGTCGTGCGACGTGGCTCCCAAACAAAATTGACGTCCTTTTTTTCCCATAAATAGAGCTTTCTTTTGGTGGTATTTGATCACCCCTGCGGTTTTTATTTTTTGCGCTATAAACAAAAATAGAGCGACAATTTTGAAAAAAACGCATTATTTTTTACTTTTTGTTATAATAAATTTCCCCCAAAAATATATAAAAAAACATTTTTTTCCCTCAATTTAGGCCGATACGTATTCTTCTACATATTTTTGGTAAAAAAAATCGCAATAAGCGATTATTGATTGGTTTGCGCAAAAGTTATAGCGTTTACAAAATAGGGATAGTTTTATAGCATTTTTATTAATAATTTTTTATTATTTTTTTTTTTACTAGTAATGGCGGCGATCTGCGATTTTTATTGTGACTGCGACATTGTCGGGGACCCATCGGACATTTTTGACACATTTTTGGGACCATTGTCATTTATACAGTAATCACTGCTATATAAATGCAGTGATTCCTGTGTAAATGACACTGGCAGTGAAAGGGTTAACCAGTGGGTGGCAGTGTAGGGGTTAAGTGTTCCTAGGGGTGTGTTACTAACTGTGGGGGGGTTGGGCTTTCATTTAGTTTACACTGATCTCTGCTCCAATCACATGGAGCAGAGATCAGCGTCACTAGTTGCTAGGCAGAATGGAAAAATGTTGTTTATACAGCATTTCCTCCATTCGGCCTCTCCGTGAGACGATCGCGGGGATGCCCGCGGCGATCGAGTCCGCGGGTCCCGCGACCGGACTCACGGGGGTCCCGACCAGCGCAGGAGCGCGCCGCCGGCGGCGCGCTCCCGATGGCAGGGCGGCATCGAATATTGGACGTACCTGTACGCCAATATGCCTGCCCGTGCCATTCTGTCGACGTACATCGTCGTGCGCTGGTCGGGAAGTGGTTAATTTATTTTGTTATTTGCACAAGTGTTTAAACCACTATGTCTTCTCAACATATCCGTTAATGAATTTTTTTGCTTAATTTTTTTGCCTATTTTGCACTTTACCTACTATTGCGATATATATTAGGTAGATAATTGAATTATTTCGTGAACATTGTGTTAAAACATTTGGCTGTTGCTGGAATGGAGGACAGTAGAGATGGAACATCAGGTACAATGGGTGCTATTGGGACTATGAGGTCATTTATGGCCCTCAAGTCCTGTACAAATCTGAAGGAGCCATCCGGCTTCTTTACAGGGTTAACAGGTATGTTGTATGGAGAAATAATTTCCTCCAGGATTCCATCCTGCAGAAACTTTTTCACCATTGGCACTATGCCATCCATCTTTTCTTTAGAGAGTGGATACTGTTTGTGATAGATAGGAAATGCACCTTCTTTGAGAGTGGCCTTGTATGATGTGCATGAAATCCAGATCTGATGTAGACCAGACCTGGGGGTCTATATCCTCAAAATCTTCTTCACTATTTTGTTGTGACAGCATCAATAAACCTGGTTTGCATGCTACTATAGTGATTTTATCTGAGGAAATGTCTAGACCTCCTACTGAGTTGGTTCTAATTGTGATTCCTAGTGTCCCAAACAAGTCTCTTCCCAACAACTTTACAGGACACCTTGGTATTATCCTAAAAGAATGTGTGCATATGGTGTACCCTTCATCATCTTCTATTGGTAGGGGTGGGGTCCTATATGTTTTTGTCAGTATCCCATTAATTCCCAAAGAGGGTTCTGCTGGTTCCCACTTGCCTCTGAAATGATCTTCACAAATAGTACTCCTAGTGGCCCCGCTATCGACGAGATAGGAGAGGAGTCTCCCATTTATTGAAATAGCAACCATTGGACTGTCAGTGAAATCATCTGAGACAAAAGGAAAAGCTGGGACACTACCCTCCGGGCCCCATCATTGTTGATTTCCCCATTTGATTGGAAATGTTGGACATTGTTGGATGGATGCCTGTGGTTGTTGTCTGGTTAGGGACAGAGCTGGAATCGGGAGTCTGAATAGCGGTGGGGTGAGGACACTGACTCACCCAGTGATCCTCAGCACCGCAATTGAAACATCCATTGTTTCTAGAGCGACTCATCCCTCTTCCATTTCTGCCTTTAAATCTGCTTCTAAAACTTCCTCTGCCTCCAAAATTTCCTCTGCCTCTAAAGTTCCCCTTCATATTCCCTTGGAAATGTTGTGTGGAGACAGGCGACGGCTTTGGTATATCAAAACAACCTGCTGCATCTTTCTGTGAAAGAGCTTTACCAAAGTTAGTTCTAGAAAGTGTTGACCATTCAGTAATCATTTGTTTGACTGGGACCACTAAATGAGGTTTGAGATTACTCAGGAAAGTCTGGATCAATAAAGGATCCAAAATTGGCACAATGCCCAAACCGGCTTTCTGTCCATCCTGCCATATGATCCACCCAAGGGTTAACTAGGCAGCGATGTACATTCCATTTTCCCATGAAAGCAAAACAATTTACTGTGCTTGACTGCCACCTAGTGGTGCAGACAATCAGACAACGGTGTGAATCAGACAATAACTCAACTTCGATTCCTTTAACAAAAAAATATCAGTACTGTCCGTGATACTTTTTTATACTAATACAGCTACTATCACTTCAAGTCTGTAACAGAATAAATTTGGAACAAGTTCAAGAGTATTTCAGATACAATAAACGCACAATCTTGCTCATGGAGCTGCTGTTTTGTTTCAGACAAATTTAAATCTTCTATAAAAATTTACTTTGCAATGTACATTAATCTGTTTACCTTTCACAAAATAGCTTTACCCAAATTGTAACTTTATAACCTCCAGGAATACTACTCACCAAGTATGCCTTTTGGTTCTTGAAACAAAATAGCAGTTCACATATACACACTCAGCGCAATTCATTTGGCATGATACTTTTAAAGCAAAAGCAGTTATACAATCATACACAAAGTTTACACAATACATTGATCATCAGTCACCAGTTCTGTCCCGAACAGAACTAAAACTCTAGAGTACTCTGTAAATTTTTCTAAGGTCACCAAAACCTTTTCTTCTAAGGTCACCAAGACCTTTTCAAGTGTCCCCAAAACACTATATGACCCCTAAGGTCATGACCGGTCAACTTATCTATACTTATGAGAGGTTCTATAACCCAACAGCAATCTCTGTGGGATGGTAGCCAAGTCACACACCTGGACCCTGGCAAGTCAATTTCACTCAATAAGAATAGAATTCACTTACCGAGCCGTTAAAAGTAGCTTTCCAAGTCCGTTAAGGGTAAATAAACATCCATCCCGGACGAGCCCCCAGTGCTGAAAGGGTTAATCCTGTGTCTAGGGTGGTCCCTTCAACCTCTCAGACCTTAGATCCAATGTATTGTATAAATTCAGAGCACTCTGGAATCAATTCTCGAAGGACAAATAAAACCACACACACACCATGACGTCCTTCAAGAACTAATTGTATTGAGTTATTACAAAGCGATTGATATAGTAAATTTCGCGTCACACAGAATAAGACATGCGCAGTAGACATCAAGACGATTACAGCTGGTCAAGACAAAATGCTATTGTTCTTTGTTATAAGCTAGCTAAATTAATAAAAGAAAAAGATAAGAGACAGTACATGATTTCTTCAGTAGCTAAAGGAATGCTGAGAAAATGTGTGAAAGTTTTAGATAAGTGTGTGAGAACAAAGGAGTTAGAAGAATCTCATGTTGAGACAGTTATCTGAGAAGTTAAAGGGGTGTTCAAACTGTACATATTGTAAAATGGAAGTTTGTGAATATTAAGATGGATGCTTAACATAACCTTTCAGCTGCTACAACATTAATATGCTTATAACGCATGTGCTGATAGATCGAATAAGTCCGTGAGAAGGCAATAGAAGGTGAGTTATATGGATATTAATAGATAATAAGTGCACTCCACACCAAAATCCTCCACACAGTGCTTCCACACGTCCCCCTAAGGGGTTAAACTCACCAAATAATACAGCAGAGGAATAGGAGGAGCCCACGTATGAACGGAGAACCGACTCCGGTACATGCCTGTTAATCGGATTGATCTGATAGACCATACGATCGGAACGGGGCTAGTGTAGACTGCATGTGACATCAGACTGTGCAGTTTGCTGTGGGATCAGCTGTGTGTTTGCGGACAGTGCACGTTTTAAATAAATATTGGCAGTTTTGCGCTAATCACAGGCAGTGAGACATTTTCCCCATGCACGGCTGCAGAGATCGGAAAATGTCTCACTGCCTGTGATTAGCACAGCGCAGTGCCGATTTCCTGGCGGGCTCTGCACGTGGGATGTACAAACACGCCGGAGCTCATCCTTAGTCGCGAGCAAACCAGTGACGTCACCCTGACCAGCGCTGCGGTTCAAGGAGAGTTCCAGCTCTCTGTTCCAGCTCTCCTCCATTACACCCCCATCTTGCCGGCCACAAGAGCACACAGAGTGGCCAGGACGGCTCCCTTTGCCGACTAGTGCTGTGGATGCTTCACTGGGAGAATCACCGCAGATGTGTTTGTCATTTAAATCTCAAATGTGAGTTTACTATGTGATTTTACCAATATAAATTTTAACAGTCTGCACTCAGAGGTGCTTGCATTCTTTTCTTTTCTTACAGAGCCTATTTAAAGTGGTTTTGTAAAGGCAGGAGTTGTGTTTTTTTTTTTTATCTTAATGCATTAGGACAAAAAACCTTATGTGAGCAGCAGCCCCCCTAACACTTATCTGAGCACATCTCGATCCAGCAATGTTGTACAAGAGGCCCAAAATCAATCCTGCCCATTTTGCTTTTTTTTTTATCCTACCTAAAACACCTCTTGCACTTTCAATGAGAATTGATCAGTCATTCTACACTGTACCCAAATGACATTTTTATCATTTTGTTCACACAAATAGAGCTTTTCTTTGGTGGTATTTATTCACCAGTCTTTTTCTTCTTTTTTTTTATGCGAGTGAACATTTTGAGAAAAAAAAAACATTTTATGCTTTCTGTTTTAAAAGAAATCCAATTTTTTCATAAATTTAGACCAGAATGTATTCTGCTACTTTGGTAAAAAAAATAAAAATCTGATAAGTGTATGATACGTTTGTGTGAAAGTTTTATAGAGTCAACAAGCTAGGATACATATCAACTAAAATTTATCAATCCTGATGTAATGACGATCTCAATTCTTGAGGCCCTAAAATGCCCCCCAAATGACCCCTTTTTGTAAAGATGACAAACCAAGGTATTTAGTAAAAGACATAGTGAGTTTTTTTGAAGTTACCATTTTTTTCCCACAATAGTTTGGAAAATTAAGATTATTTTAGATTTTTTTTTTCCCACAAAATTATCATATTAACAAATTATTTCTCACATATGGCATAGATAAACTTGCAATTACACCCCAAAATATATTCTGCTACTCCTCCTGAGTATGGCGATACCACATGTGTGGGACTTTTCCACAGCCCGTCCACATAGCGAGGATCTATAAGGCATACCATGCCACTTACTACTCCTACACGAGAGGGGTGTCAGTTTTCAATAAATAAATCTTTTCCTGGTTTAGTTGAGAAGGTATTTATGGATGTACAGGGTAAATGTTATAGTATATACGCTAGGACAACAAAGGTAAGTTATAGCAGCAATTTATATTCCACCCCCTTTTTCCTATTACATTTTCCAGAATATTAAATGTAATATTAGAGAAAAACATCCAACATTATCCAGCAAAATTTCTGTTTATTGGAGATTTGAATTCTATTCAATCTCCAAATCTAGATAGACCAAGACCTCTCTCCCCCCCAAAGCAATATTCAGCAGAGTTATATAATTGGGCACAGGTGACATAAGTAATAGAAATCTGGAGATGGAGAAATCCGGAAAAAATTGTATATTCTTGTTATTCCTCTTCCTACAAAACGTCATCTTGAATAGATTTAGCCTTTGCAGATCTGGCATTGTTAGCAGACATTGTGTAAGCTACATATTTACCAAGTAGTCTTTCAGATCACTCTCCTTTATTCTTATCAATACGTACTCCTTCTTTGAAAAATGCATCATTATGGAGATTGGCCCTCCCGTGGGTCCTTTATCTGGAAATAGCAGAAAAATGCCATTAATATTATTAAGCTGAATGCTGGGAAAATAATGCTCAATCATCTTCTTCAGATATGGTATGGGATGCTTTTAAGCATATGTGCAGGAGCAATATATTTCAGCTATTGTGGCAGTTAAAAAGAAACAGAAGGTCACCATACAGGTATCACAAATGCAGATAGAACTACAAAAGAAAAAGTATAGTCTGGACTCCAATATGACAAACTTTGATACAATGATGGCTGCTCAAAGGGACCTGCATCTACATATGGTAGAAATAACTAGGTTAGATTTGTATAAAAATAGACAGATTTTTTTTGAACAAGGGGATAGAAGTGGGAGATTCTTGGCAATGTTGGCACAACAGGAACATTCAGCTACACTCATATCTGAAATTAGGACCCCAGAAGGAGTAACAGAATCTAATTCAGAAGACATTCTGGAGAATTTTAGGAGGTACTACGGCTCCCTGTATGCTTTCTCTCTCTCTCTCCTCCGACCTCCACCCGAGGGAGATGTCTGACCTTTTAGATCTGATAGCCCTCGGGTGGCTGTCGGATAGGGAGAGAGAGGTTTGGTTGGACCCATCATAAAGGAGGAGATCCAGTAGATTATACATACCGTTCCGAAGGGAAAGGCTCCAGGCCATGATGGAATTCCTATCAAATTCTATATAAAGTATGGGATTTTTTTTTTTAGCCCTAAAATTAGCGGAAGTATTTACTAATGGGTTACTGAAAGGGGCTCTTCCCAAGTCAATGAGACAGGCACATATAGCTCTTATACCTAAGGAAATTAAAGTTCCAAAATTATGTGCTTCATACAGGCCAATAGCATTATTGAATATGTACTTTAAAATACTGACATTGAGAGTACAACCTTTATCAAAATTAACATCCTTTTTTCCCACAAATAGAGCTTTCTTTTGGTGGTATTTGATCACCTCTGCAGTTTTTATTTTTTGTGCTATAAACAAAAAAAGAGCAAAAATTTTGAAAAAAATCGCAATATTTTTTACTTTTTGCTATGATAAATATCCCCCAAAAATATATAAAAAAGCTAATTTTTTTTCCTCAGTTTAGGCCGATTATGAATTCTTCTACATATTTCGGTAAACAAAAATCGCAATAAGCATATATTGATTGGTTTGCACAAAGGTTATAGTGTCTACAAAATAGGGGATAGTTTTATGGCATTTTTATTATAAATGTATTATTACTAATGGCGGCAATCTGCTTCTTTTTTTTTTTATCGGGACTGCGACATAATGTGGACACATTGGACACTTTTGACACTATTTTGGGACCGTTGTCATTTATACAACGATCAGTGCTATAAAAATGCACTGATTACTGTGTAAGTGACACTGGCAGGGAATGGAGTTAACCACTAGGGGCGATGAAGGGGTTAAGTGTGTCCTAGGGTGTGATTCTAACTGGGGGGATGGGCTTCCACTCAAATGACAGCGATCACTGCTTCCGATGACAGGGAGCAGTGATCTCTGTTATCTCACAAGGCAGGGGAAATGGCTTGTTTACATAGGCACTTCCCCGTTCTGCGGCTCCGTGACACGATCGCCGGGAGACCGGCGGACAACGAGTTTGCACGGTCACACTGTAAGTGGCAGGTGTGCGCCCATTAGCCCCTCCATTTAAAGGGGACATACAGGTATGCCCATTTGCCCACCGCTGCCATTGTGCCGACGTATATCTACGTTCGGCAGTCAGCAAGTGATTAATGAGGGGTCTAGAACGGTGTCCTCTCTGGATATAGAAAATGCCTTCGATACTATTGAATGGCCTTTTTTATAGGAAATACTCAGAAGAATGGCATTTCCATTTGTGTTTATTAATTGGATTCAAACATTATACTACAATCCTATGTCAGTGGTTAGTCTGGGGGGGAAGATTGTCAACCTTTTTCCAGCTATATAGTGGAACGTGGCAGGGCTACCCCCTTTCTGCGGCCCTTTTTGCTATAGCAATCAAGCCAGTGGCAGAGGCCCTTTGGACCTCCCCAGATATTTGGGGATTACAAATAGGGGGGGCTGGAGGAGAGGGTATCCCTATATGCGGGCGATATGTTGCTCTTTTTGGGTGACGCTGGGCCATCGTTGCAGGGGCCTTAGATTTGCTAAACACATATTCGTGATATACAGGGCTTAAGGTAAACTGAGGTAAATCCCTACTGTTTGCCGTCAATCAAGGTGCAATAGATAAGGCCTCGCCCACTATGCCACTCCGGTGGATAACAGTATTTAAATGTCTTGGTATAGAGATTACATGACATGTTAGGGATTTTTTATGTTTAACCTAAACCCAGCAGTACAGGAAGTGAAGAAAAAGCTAAAAATATGGGAGACGTTACCCCTATCTCTGTCGTGTTATATAAATGTAATAAAGATGAAGATTCTTCCTAAATTTCTATATTTAGTCAGAAATTCACCACAGTGGAAACCAAAATAGTTTTTTAACACAATTAAATAGCATTTTTTCTTCATTATCCACTTGCTTACTGGGCACTTAAACACCCTTCCTGCCCAGACCAATTTTCAGCTTTCGGTGCTCTCACAATTTGAATGACAATTACTCAGTCATTCAACACTGTACCCAAATAAATTTTTTGTCCTTTTTTTCCCACAAATAGAGCTTTCTTTTGGTGGTATTTGATCACCTCTGGGGTTTTTATTTTTTGCGCTATAAATGAAAAAAGGCCGAAAATTTTGAAAAAAAATGCATATTTCTTTGTTTCTGTGACAGAATTATGCAAATTATTAATTTTTCTTCATAAATTTTGGCCACAATTTATACTGCTACATATCTTTGGTAAAAATAACCCAAATTAGTGGATATTATTAAGTCTTTGTGAAAGTTAGAGAGTCTACAAGGTGTGGTGCGAATCGCACAAAATTGATCACATCTGATGTACTGGTGGACTATCTCGCTTCTTGTGACCCGAACAAGTCAGGAAAGTACAAATACCCCCCAAATGACCCCTTTTTGGAAAGTAGACATTCCAAGGTATTTAGTAAGAGGCATAGTGAGCTTTTTGATGTTGTCATTTTTTTCCCACAATTCTTTGCAAAATTAAGATTTTTCATTTTTTTTTCTCCACAAAATTGTCACTGTAATAGGTTATTTCTCTCACGTGGCATGTGTATACCACAAATGACACCCCCCAAAAAATTCTGCTACTCCTCCTGAGTATTACAATACCACATGTGTGGGACTTTTTCACAGCCTGGCCACATAGAGAGGCCCAACATGCAGGTAGCGCCATCATGTGTTCTAGGAACATAAATTACACATCTAACTTGTTGACTATTTATTACACTTTTGAAGCACCAGGACAATGACACGTGACACTGATGACAGATGGCACGGATACGTGGCAATGATGACACTTATACGTGGCACTGATGACACGTGGCACTGATGACAGATGGCACTAATATGTGGCACTAAAAATACGTGGCACTGATGACAGATGGCACTAATACGTGCCACCGATGACAGATGGCACTAATACATGGCACCGATGACGTGTGACACTGATGACAGATGGCACTGATAAGTGGCATTGATGACACGTGACACTGACAACAGATGGCACGTGACACTGACAGGTGGCACTGATGACAAATTGCACTGATACGTGGCACTGATGACAGATGGCACTAATACGTGGCACTGATGACAGATGGCACTATGTGGCACTGATGACACGTGGCACTGATGACAGATGGCACTTATACGTGTCACTGATGACAGATGGCACTGGGGACAGATGGCACTGACAACAGGTGGCACTGGGGGCAGGTGGCACTGGGGGCAGGTAGCACTGGGGGCAGGTAGCACTGGGGTGGATGGCACTGGGGGCAGGTAGCACTGGGGCGGATGGCACTGCTGGGGGAGGATGGCACTGCTGGGGGAGGATGGCACTTTTTTTTTTTTTACTTTTTTTTTTTTTGCTTTTTATTTATTTTTTACTTTTTTTTATTTTTTTTTTACTCGAGGCAGGCCGCTGCAGCCGTTCATCTCTCCCCTCTCACACTGTCTGTGTGAGGAGGGAGAGCGGTGCTGAGAGATGATCTCATATGTTTACATATGAGATCATCTCCCATTGGACACACTGATCACGCTGTAAACGGCCGCTGTGATTGGCCGTTTACAGCGATCTGTGTTTGCCTGTCCCCGGGGGACACGGCGAACACAGAACTTCCGCGATGCGCGCACGTCATTCGGCTATAGGGCGGGCGCGAGGTGGTCATAAGTATAAAGTGATCAATGCAACTTCTATAAGAATGTTCAAAATTTGCAAAACCTATAAACAGTGATGTCTAAAGTCCATAAAATTCTTCAAAGTGTCCATGAAACAGTGTGTCACGTACCTGGTGGTAGAGCCCGACTTGCAGGAGGAGACCTCTCTTGCGGCTCCGACTCAAGGGCCCTGGTAGTGTATACAGGTAACACAAGCGTTAAGAGTGGCACGAGTGCTTGGCAGGATCAACAGCTGGATCAGGGGATGGCTGGAACCGGAAAGGGACAGGATCAGCAGGCAGGTGCAGGAAGCTGAAGCAGAGCGGCAGGCGGAGAGGCTGGACCAGGACACCAATGCAGGAACTCTGGCAGAAGCAGGACTTCAGGTAGGTGCTGGAACCACTACTGGAGGTAGAGCAGCAGACGGCACCGGAACAGGAGGCTGGAAGCAGAGCAGTCAGACAAGCCAGGTCGGAGGTCAGGCAGTCAGCGGAGGTACCAAGGATCAAGCAGGTGGATGGTCGGACGAGCCGGGTCGGTAAACGGGCAGGCAGCAGAAGTACCGAAGGATCAAGCAGAGGGGAAGTCAGACAGGCCGGGGTCAGATGCAGGCGGATAGCAGGAGTAGTAGGTAAACAAGCCGGGTCAACAGGTCACAGAAGGCAGGTTCTCAGAATCAGGGTACTCGCACGCTGTAGATCAGACAGCAAGAACTGGATGTGACCAACTGAGTTAAATAGCCCGCCTGGCGCCAACAGGTGCACGCAGTCGCGGACGCGTGGCGGAAGGTCCGGACTGACTACTGCTGGCAGGATCCGCGTGGCATTGCCCCCCTCAAGGGGCAGCCTCCGGATGCCCAACCGGGCCCATCTTTCAGGGTGCAATCTCCTGAAAGCTTGGATTAAAGTCTTTGCATGGATATTCTCCACAGGCTCCCAAGAATTCTCCTCCGGGCCATGATTATTCCTTTTCCTACAATCCAGCTTCAACTTCAAATTCTTCCTCCCCATCCACTATTACAGGGTCCGGAGGATTCACATTCCAGTCAGGAAAAGGATTGGGGACAAAGGGTTTCAACAGGGAGACATGAAAAATAGGATGGATTTTGAGTGAATCCGGGAGCTCCAGCTCATAAGCCACCTCGTTAATTCTCTTTACAGGGAAAGGGCCCAGGAATTTGGGGCCCAATTTCCTGGAAGGACAAGACAATCTAAGGTTTGCAGAGGACAACCATACACGGTCACCCGGTTCGAGCAACAATTCACCCCGCTTCTTCCTGTCGAACACTTCCTTATTCTGCTCCTGGGATCTTGCCATGGTCTTCTGTAATAATTGGTTGTTCGAGGAGAAAAAATTTATGGTTTCCAAGACTGCTGGCACAGAACATTCAGGAATGGAATTAGGAAGGAAAGCTGGATGAAAACCATAATTAGCAAAAAACTGACTTTGCTTGGTAGCAGAATGCATGGAATTGTTATAAGCAAATTCGGCCAAAGGAAGCAGTGAACCCAGTCATCTTGAGAAAAGGATGAAAAACAACGCAGGTATTGCTCGAGGGTCTGATTGATCCTCTTGGTCTGACCATTCGTCTGAGGATGGTAAGCGGTGGAGAATGATAGCGTAATTCCCAGGACTTTACACAGCGCTTTCCAAAACCGTGAGGTAAATTGCACTCCACGGTCAGAAACTATATTCGTCGGGATTCCATGAAGTCAAATTATTTCCCCGATAAACATCTGGGCAGTCTCGGAAGCAGAGGGGGTACCCTTCATTGGAATGAAATGGGCCATTTTAGACAGCCGATCTACCACCACAAAGATGGCAGTATGCCCAGCTGCAGGGGGTAGGTCGACAATGAAGTCCATAGACAACATCTTCCAAGGCCTATCTGGAATGGGCAGAGGTTTCAGTAATCCCCAGGCTCTGGACCTACGGGTTTTGTTCCGAGCACAGGTGGTGCAGGACTCCACGTAACTCCTACAGTCCTTAAGTACTTGGGGCCACCAGAAAGTACGCTGGACAAGATCAGCAGTCTTGTAGACACCAAAGTGCCCTGCTAGTGCATGGTCATGGCAAAGTTCGAGAATGGCCACCCGTAAGCCTTCAGGTACAAAGATTTTGCCTCCGTACCAAAACAGTCCATCCCTGACCTGTAACTCTGTTCCAACGGTGGGTGCTGACCCCATGGAAGCTTGTTTCAACCGCGAGAGCAGATCTTCCTGTAGTAGGAGGAAGTTCCCTGGGGCCAGGATAGTGTCAGGGGGCGAAGTTTCTTCGGATTTGTGAAACATCCTAGAGATGTCATCGGGTTTCGTGTTCTTGGAGCCGGCCCGGTAAGTAACATGGAATGAGAACCTGGAAAAAAACAGGGCCCACCTGGCTTGTCACGGTCTCAGCCTCTTTGCAGACTTCAGGTATTCCAGGTTCTTGTGATCTGTGTAGATCAGGATAGGATGAGCGGCTCCTTCTAACAGGTATCGCCATTCTTCCAGGGCAGATTTTATGGCCAGTAATTCCCGATCACCTACGTCATAATTCCTCTCTGCGGGGGACAGCTTTCGGGAAAAGAAGGCAACTGGAAGAAGCTTTGGTACCTTGTCGTTGGGAGAGGACAGCTCCAACGGCGATTTCTGAGGCGTCTACCTCCAGGACAAATGGTAGAGAAGAATCGGGATGTTTTAAGACATCCGCGGAGGTAAACAGTCTCTTGAGGGACTCGAAGGAGGCTTGAGCTTCTGAGGACCAATGAAAATGCACCCCTTGCTTGGTTAGTTGCGTGATTGGGCAGATGATAGCGGAGAACCCCTTGATAAATTTCCTGTAAAAATTGGTGAAGCCAACAAAACGTTGGACCCCTTTCTTGTCAATGGGAGCTGGCCAGTCAATAATTGCAGAAATCTTTTGTGGATCCATCCTTATTCCTTCTACAGAAATAACTAGGCCCAGAAATTAGATACTTTCTTGTTCAAAAGCACATTTTTCAGCCTTGGCGTACAGCCCCTGTTGTCGGAGCCGGTCCAGGACACATTTAACATGTTTGCGGTGAGAGTCCAGAGAAGGGGAAAAAATGAGGATATCGTCTAGGTAGAAAATGACAAACAAGTCTAAATAGTCCCGGAAGACATCATTAATGAAATACTGAAGGTAGCGGGAGCATTGCACAATCCAAAGGGCATCACCAGGTATTCAAAATGCCCAAAGCGGGTACAAAAGGCTGTCTTCCACTCATCCCCACTTCTGATACCAACCAGATTGTAGGCCCCTCTGAGATCCAGCTTAGTGAAGGTAGAGGCAGTTCCCAGTCTCTGAAACAATTCTGGTACCAGAGGAAGCGGGTATCGATTCTTTACTGTTATTTTATTTAACTCTCTGTAGTCAACGCAGGGCCGGAGGGTATGGTCTTTCTTTTCCACAAAGAAGATGCCCACACCCGCTGGGGAAGTGGAGGGTCGAATGAAGCCTTTCTTAAGGTTTTCGTCTATGTAAATTTTCAGAGTCTCCTGTTCCAGTTCGGTCAGTGGAAAGATCACACCAAAGGGAACCTCGGCTCTGGGAAGGAGTTCAATGGGGCAGTCATATGCCCGATGGGGAGGCAGAGTTTCCGCCCCCTTCTTACTGAAGACATCTAGGTAGTCATGATATACTTCAGGAACTGCTTGGCGAAGTTCAGAATCAGAGTCCAGACATAGTAAAGCAGATGATTCGCCAGGGTTCTTCAGAAGACAGTACTGCTGGCAATAAGGAGAGAGAATTACATTAGAGACAGAAACTGAAAGGGGGGTAGTCTCTTGCGTAACTGGTCCAGATTTTATTGTTGAGCCATCGGCCAGGTGGATAGAGTCCTTGAGCCTTGTACAGCAAAGGGATTTGGTGTTTACTGGCAAAAGAAGAGTCCATGAAACAGCTACAAGCCCCCGAGTCAATGATAGCGGGGACCTGCAAAGTCCTTCCTGGGGAGGGGGGCGTGGCCTGGGCATGGAAGGGTAGAGACGTGCAACGCCTGAGCTCCCGGCCGTCTCTCACCTTAACGGATAATAATACAGCTGAACCGCACTATGCCCACCTCAAAGAAGAAGACCTCACAAAAACACGGCAGATCTACCTGACCACCGACTCCTGCATCGCTTTCGGGTGATATTGGGAGACTTTTTCATACCTCTCAGCACCGCTCCTCAGGCCCCAATATGGCGGTGGAGCGCGCCCACGCGGACGCTGACCGGGCTACCTGCTCCTCGCCGGACCTTGACTCGGAGACCTCTCAGGCTTCCCTGCCTGCTCCGCAAATGGGGACACCCCTGGCGACCCACGGTGTGGCCCGGGACACTATGGAGACCCCCCGTTCGGCGCAGCTGGTTGATGCGGACCTCCGCCTGCTGCTACAGGCTCTCCCCACGAGAGCAGACATTACCGCCTTGATAGATAGGGTGGAAGAGACTCACCGCAAGGAGTTGGCTCACGTCAGGGGGGAAGTGAAAGACCTGGCGAATAGGGTTGCTGGCGGCGAGCATTCTCTATCGGCCCTGGAGCTACGGATGGAAGCAATGGAGGCCTCACAAGAAGCTCATATGGACATGCTCCTCACGCAGCAATTAAGGTTGGAAGAGATGGAAGACCGCAGCCGCAGAAACAATCTGCGGCTGCGGGGGCTGCCTGAAGCGACGGGAGCAGAGGATCTGGCGGACACTGTTGCTGCAATCTTCCGCAGTATCCCGGGAGTGGAACTGCCATCTCGACTGGAGTTTGACCGAGTGCACCGCGCTCTGGGCCCCAGGTCCGCAGATTTGACTAGGCCCCGGGACGTAGTTTGTCGGCTGCATCATTATGGCCTCAAAGAGGAGGTTCTGCGGAAGTCCTGGGAGGCCCCTGCCTTGGAATTTGACGGCGCAGAGGTGAAGATCCTCCCGGACATCTCCCGTGCCACCCTCCAGCGGCGTGCTTTACTGAAGCCCCTGCTGGACCTTGCACGCCGTTGTGGTGCTACATATCGCTGGGGCTACCCGCTCTCGGTTACGTTCCGCAAGGACCAGAGGGCCTTCACTCTTCGTGCTATGGACTCACTACCTGCTTTGTTCGGTTTCCTGGACGTGGAGCCCATCGTTGTCCCGAACTGGCTAGCGTCTCTGCCTCGTCCGCAAGGACAAGACCCGACCCGGGGGCGACGGAGTGACTTGCCGCCCAGACAACAGCGACAACGCCGCAGACCCAGGGCACCCTCGGGGGAGGACTCCCGCGAGCTCTAAGGTATCTTTTTCTTTTTGATCCCTGGTCCGCTGCCCCCCCCCTTCTCTGGCCAACACCGTTGTCATCGCCGCCGCTTCTGTCCTGTGCGGTATACCGCTGTTCTACGTTGCGGTTATGGCCTTTGCGGATGACCCCCCCACCCTAGCTCCCTTTCAGCTGCTTCCCTGGCCTCCCCTCCTCACCGTGGAGCCGTTGGTGGAGCCGCCCCATTGACTACCTACCTGGGAGGATGTTCTTCGTGCGACGGCTCGTCTTTCCACACCGGGTCGCAAGTTGGGTCATGAGTCGCCACTTCTGTGCCACCTACGATGTGCTGATCCCTCTTACTAACGACCCTTCGTTAGGGAACATTACTTTTAACTGGCTCTGGGTTGGTACAGGGTAGGACTGCTTGCTGGACTCCACTGCTCTGACAGCACTCCTCTACGTGCGGACTAGCTCCCCACTGTGATGTCCAAAGGTTCTTCTATGCCCTATGGCGGGAAGGCCTAAACTTTGTAAACGAACGCTGCTGGGGTGTTACGCCGACCAGGCCGCCCATGTGACCCGACCGGACGGGAACTGTCTTCGCACGACCGGTACTCGGGGCTCAGGCGATCGGATGTATGCTAGCCCTTATGTCTGCTGACTGGCTATGGGACCTGCTTGCAATGTTCTCCGTGAGGAGGGAGGTGGGTTGTTTTTTGGAAATTCTCCATGGCTTGGGGAGGACGCATCGGGTTGGATATCACGGCGGGCGGCACACGCTGTTCTTGGTGGGTGGGGGGTGTCCGGGGACGGGGGGTGGCGGAACTCGGGGGTGCGGCATGTTGTATGTGCCCGGGTGGGCCTCTGGTTGCCCTACCCAGCTACGGTACGACCTGCTGACCGCCTTCCCTGGGTTGCTGCTCAGTATTATGTTCTTCTGCTCTATCTGTGAGATTTACTTGCACTGTTGATTTTTGGTTTGGTTATTTATTTTCTATATTTCTGTCTTAAAGTTTTGAGGTGTTCTGCATAGTGCATTTGTGATCTACCAGAGGTGGGAGGCGGGCCTGTGGAGCTGGCTACCTGGTTCCCTGTCAGTCTCGTCCCCACCATTAGGCTGGCATATTTCACCGGGGGGGGGTACGGTTTGTTCCCCCGGGGAAATTATATGTTCTTCTTTTTCCCTCCTCCTCTCAATTCTCCCCTCTTTTTTCCTCTCTCTTTCTCTACCAGCATCTGTCTTCAGATTTTCTTGTCTCCATCTCTCCTTTCTCTCTATCTGCTTTTTCTCACCACACCCCTTCTTCTGATACCTTCCCCCTCCCCCCCCTCCCTGCCCCTCCCCCATCCCCACCCTCACCCCGCTCTGATCCCTCCTGAACCCTCCCTCCCTTCCTATCGACCCCGTCTGCCCGCCCCGGTGTTCCCCCCCCGACTTTTTTTTTTCTCCTTACTCCCCTTCTCTCCGATTTGGTGATCCCCCCGATTTGATCATGTCGGTATCACATGTGAAAGTTCTATCACTTAACGCAAAGGGCCTTAATTCGCCTGAAAAGCGTTACATTCTTTTAGCTGATCTAAGAAGATTACATGCTGATATTGCCTTTATCCAAGAGACACATTTTAAACCGACTGCACTGCCATACCTACGCAATAGACACTACCCGTGGACGTATCATTCGACCAACCCGCTAGCTAAATCCAAAGGGGTCTCCATACTCCTCTCTGGTAAACTCCCGTGGCGGTGCCAGGGGTCCCTGTTAGACCCCTCAGGCCAATATGTGTTCCTCAAGGGGCTTCTTGGCCACGTACAGGTAACCTTGGCGGCTGTATACGCCCCTAACGAACTCCAAGCCACTTTTCTAGAGAGGACCATGGAAAAATTGCAGGAATTTAAAGTTGGGCAGTTGTTGCTAGGGGGTGACTTTAATACCCCACTGGTCCCGTCTGTAGACACTTCGTCTGGTCAGACCTCCATGCCGGTTGCACAGCTTAAACACATTGCAAAGACGCTACATAACTCACAACTCATAGATATCTGGAGGCTCCAACATTCGGGCGAACGAGATTACACGTTTTACTCCCCCATGCACAAGCTTTATACCAGAATTGATTACTTTCTGATACCCCACTCCCAATTGCATGCGGTTGAATGCTCTTGCATAGGTGACAGGACATGGTCGGACCATGCGCCGATTTTCCTTACTTACAGACTGTCTGACGCTTCCTCCCTGATGACTAGATTTTGGCGATTGAACAAAAGTCTCTTACAAACCCCGGAAGTTTTGGAGGATGTCACCAAAACATTGCGTTGTTATTTTCAGGAAAATGACCTCCCAGACTGTGCTCCGGGTGTTTTGTGGGAGGCCCACAAAACAGTAGTGCACGGGGTTCTCATAAAACACGGGACACGGATAAAACGAGAACGCACCAAACAGTTGGACCAGCTTTTAGCACAGCTACACGTTATAGAGGCCAGACACAAACACGCCCCCTCACAATCCTCTGAAAATGACCTACTGACCATCAGGAAGCAGATTACGGATATACTTCATTATAGAGCTAAAGCTGCCATACAATCTTGCCGCAGGATGACTTACGAGGCGGGCGACAAGTGTGGGAAGCGACTGGTGAGACTGGTTAGGGAACGCAGACTTCTGACTTATATTCCCCATATCGTGGCGCCGGGGGGACGGAAGGTCCACTTACCCATGCATATTACCCGTGAGTTCAGGAATTTTTACTCGGGCCTGTACAATCTACAGACACACCCCCCACCTTCGACGGCCTTGACCGACTATCTAGAGAGGTCCCAAATGCCCTCTTTGTCCCTGGCGGTGAGGGAGGAACTGGAATCCCCCATTACCATGACGGAAATCCATAACGCTATAGGGACGATGAAGCCGGGGAAGGCTCCGTGACAGGACGGCTATACGCTGCAATACTATAAACGACTATTAGACCTACTGGGGCAGCCCATGCTTGCGCTCTTCAACACCATAGGGGTGGGAGGGGAGTTCACTAGAGATTCCTTAGCTGCTCACATCTCAGTGATTCATAAAGAAGGGAAGGACCCGGCATCCTGCGGTAGTTTTCTCTCCTAAATGTAGATCTAAAAATTTACACCAAGATCTTGGCCACTAGGCTGGCAAGCCATCTCCAGCAATTGGTCCATTTGGATCAGGTCGGCTTCATTCCCTCCCGTGAGGCCCGAGACAGTACCACGAAGGTGCTTAATCTGATTCATGTGGTGAGAACAGCTGGATCACCGTGTGTCCTGTTGAACACAGATGCTGAAAAGGCCTTTGACCGCGTGAGCTGGCCATTCCTGTTTGCTGTACTCCGACACGTGGGCTTGGGGGACCGGATGATTGCACGTATATCTGGGGTTTATTCCAGGCCGACAGCGCAGGTTAAAATCAATGGGACACTGTCAACTCCCTTACCGATAACCAATGGGATGCGCCAAGGTTGCCCACTATCTCCTCTCCTGTTCGCATTATCTTTAGAACCCTTTTTAGCCACGGTGAGACTGAACCCAGACATACAGGGGGTAGTTGTGGGAGACGCGCAACATAAACTTTCGGCTTATGCCGACGATATGCTTTTCACATTGACTAACCCCAGCATTTCCTTACCAAATCTGTTCAAGGAGTTTGAGGTGTACAGGACGTTGTCTAACCTAAAGATTAACTTCACCAAATCAGAAGCCATGGGGATACTGGTACCGCCACGATTACTTCCCACTTTGCGATCCAGCTTCCATTTCAAGTGGACGACGACCGCCCTGACTTACCTAGGCACTAGCATTCCTCCAGACCTTTCGGACCTGTACGCATGCAATTTCCCCCCCTTACTTACTAAGACGCGGCTGCTTTTGGACTCTTGGCACAAGGGGACACATTCCTGGTTCGGTAGATGTAATTTACTGAAAATGTGCATTTTGCCTAAATTTTTATATCTGTTTCAGACTTTACCGATCAAAATCCCCCCTGCATATTTTAGACAGGTACAGGCCCTGTTTACCCGTTTTGTCTGGGCACAGAAGCAGCCTCGGATACCGCGTTCCCAACTGTCCCTCCCGAAACGATGCGGAGGTGTGGCGTTACCGGACGTCGGGCAGTATTACAGCGCCTCCCATTTGAGTAGAGTGATTGATTGGGGTCGCAACCTCACCACCAAATTATGGGTCCAAATTGAGCAACACCAATGTCCGGCTCCATTGCAGTCTGCTCTCTGGTGCAGGGCCGCGTTGCCGAGGGAGGTGAAAGCTCACCCCCTTATAGGCAACACTCTTTACCAGAGTGAGAAGGTGGCGTTGCGGTACTCCCTGACGACCGCGGCGTCGCCACTGACACCGATCCTTGGTAACCCTAGCTTCCTGCCGGGTCTACCGACCACGCAGTTTAGGCGGCTACGGGACTCCAACCTTACTAGGGCCCCTCAGTTTGTAGCACGTGACGGCTGGGTCTCTATTGGTGACCTTATGGACCACAGGGGTCTCTATGGTCTGGATTTCTGGAACGCCACGCGTCTACATCACTTTCTACAGTCCATCCCGAATCCTACGGCTTATTCCAGACCGCTGACCGTGTTTGAGGAATACTTATCTGGCACGGAACCCATCTCCCAACTTCTCTCTAAAATGTATGTATTATTGAATACCCCACCACAAACGCACCGTATCTCTAGTCTCGCGAAATGGGAGGGGGATCTGGATCGCACCTTCACACCCGCGCAAATTGCAAGGGTTCTGAGGTTCGCCCTGAAATCCTCAATATGCACCAAAACACAGGAGCTGAATTATAAAATCCTCACGAGATGGTACCTGACTCCCAGCCGCCTTCACCGTATCTTCCCGGACGCGTCTGCATGTTGCTGGCGCTGTGGGGAGACAGGAGGTACGATCCTGCATGTTTTTTGGTCCTGCCCCAAGCTCTCTGACTTTTGGACAGCTGTCCGAAACATAGCCCAAAAATTCACGGAGTGGCAGATCCCGAATGACCCAGCGTTCTTCCTCTTACATGTATCGGATCTGCCCTCTAAGATATATACGCGGTCAATACTGCGCCATCTCACCAATGCGGCCAAATCTTGTATCCCTCTGCTCTGGAAGCAACAAACTCCCCCCTCCGTGGCAATGTGGCTACGGAGGGTGGAAGATATTAACAAAATGGAGGATTTGATCATGACTGCCCAAGATAGGCAGGAAGTTTACCGAAAGACCTGGTCTCTTTGGAATGCGTTTGTGTACTCGACAGAAGGCAGAAACCTTTTTGAGCGTTAAGTGGAGATGTGCCAGTCAACAGGCGTCCATGGGGGGAACTCTAAATCGCCTCCGTTCCTCTTTCCTAATCTATTCCCTGTCCCTCCTTCCCTTACTCCCCTCTTTCCTCAAACCCCCCCTCCTCTCTCCTCGCTGCTTCCCTATCCTATCCCACTCCTCTTCCCACATCTCTTGTCCCCCCCTCTTTCTCCTGTTTGTGCGCTCACTTTATACCTTTTCCTATGATTGCAACCTATTGCCTGCTCACAATGGCCTTGACCTCTGTCTGGGGGCCCGGGCCTGGAGATGTTAATCGGCCTTGGTATGTCTTTGGCCCTCCCACCGAAATCGGCCGAGGGAGTGATACATGTGGGGTCCACTCACTATTTACAATGTAATGCAAGGCTGGTAATTGTACTTTCTGTTATTGAGATGCACACTCGGGAGGCTGCGTCCTTCACTGTCTATGTTGTACTTTCTTGTTTGGGGACTCTACCCTATATGTGTGAAAATTCTGAATAAAACTTATATTTGCAAAAAAAAAAAGTCCTTCCTGGGAGCTGCAACGAGACAGAAAGGGCGAGGTGAGAAGAGGTCTTAAGCCAAGCAGTAGTAGAGCCAAACGAGACAGACATGCACTTACGGAGCTTGGCAGGACAGTTTCTGACATAGTGCCCAGGTTCCCCGCAGTAAAGGCACAAGTTGTTGACCCGACGACGTTGGCGTTCCTCCATCGTGGGAGTAGGGCGAAGGACTCCGAGCTGCCTAGGTTCGGAAGTATCAGGTGCCGGAACAGGACTAAGAGTGGGAGCCGGATGAGAATAGTTAGGTACCCGAGGCAGCATCCAGGAGGGATGAGTAGACCCAGCACCTCTTTCAGCTCTTCGCTCCCTCAGCCGTCGATCAATTTGAATGGCCAGATTAATCAGGGCATCCAGGGTTTGTGGGACTCCCACACGAGCCAGTTCATCTTTCAGTGGGTCTGAGAGCCCCATACGAAACTGGTAATGAAGGGCCGCATCATTCCAGTCCGTATCTGTACTCCAACGGCGGAACTCAGCGACATAGTCCTCTACGGCCCTGCGCCCCTGTTGAAGGGTATGCAGGGCGGCTTTGGCCGTGGCGGAGAGTTGAGGGTCCTCATAGAGCTGTGCCATCGTATCAAAGAAGGTGGTCAGGGTAGTTAGGACCTCTGCTTTCTGTTCAAGCAAACGATGAGCCCAAGCTTGAGGATCTCCCAGGAGCAAGGACACCACAAATCCCACCTTGGTGGCCTCAAGTGAGAAGGTGCGAGGTTGTAGGGCAAAGTACAGTTCACAAGAGTTCCGGAATGCTCTGAATTTACTTCGTTCTCCAGAAAACTTTTCAGGCGTGGGAACCCTGGTTTCGGGAGGCAACATTACCACTGTCGGAGAAGAGGTGCTGGAGGCGGAAGCGGATGGAAGAGGCCCCTGAGTGGTTGTGGGTGAAGTGAGAGCTTGGACCTTTTCCTCCAAACGAGTGTATCCCTCCTGGAGACTCTTAACAGCCTGGGTGAGGCCAGCCAGATGTAAACAAAGTTTGTGCATGGGAGAGGCTCCCTGCGCGGGCTCGGTCATGGCTGTCTGATACTGTCACGTACCTGGTGGTAGAGCCCGACTTGCAGGAGGAGACCTCTCTTGTGGCTCTGACTCAAGGGCCCTGGTAGTGTATACAGGTAACACAAGAGTCGAGAGTGGCACGAGTGCCTGGCAGGATCAACAGCTGGATCAGGGGATGGCTGGAACCGGAAAGGGACAGGATCAGCAGGCAGGTGCAGGAAGCTGAAGCAGAGCGGCAGGCGGAGAGGCTGAACCAGGACACCAATGCAGGAACTCTGGCAGAGGCAGGACTTCAGGTAGGTGCTGGAACCACTACTGGAGGTAGAGCAGCAGACGGTACCGGAACAGGAGACTGGAAGCAGAGCAGTCAGACAAGCCGGGTCGGAGGTCAGGCAGTCAGCGGAGGTACCAAGGATCAAGCAGGTGAATGGTCGGACGAGCCGGGTCGGTAAACGGGCAGGCAGCAGAAGTACCAAAGGATCAAGCAGAGGGGAAGTCAGACAGGCCGGGGTCAGATGCAGGCAGATATCAGAAGTAGTAGGTAAACAAGCCGGGTCAACAGGTCACAGAAGGCAGGTTCTCAGAATCAGGGTACTCGCACACTGTAGATCAGACAGCAAGAACTGGATGTTACCAACTGAGTTAAATAGCCCGCCTGGCGCCAACAGGTGCACACACGCGCGCACCCGCAGGCGCGCACCCGCAGGCGCGCACCCGCGGATGCGCGGCGGAAGGTCCGGACTGACCACTGCTGGCAGGATCCTCGTGACATTGTGACTCCAATTGTATTTCCTTGCAAACAAAATTCCTGTGACTTCACACAATTGCTTAGTGTTCACAGAACTCTCACCTCTATGTGATGTTAAATCAGCCTTAAGGTATCTTGTGGTGGTGGCGGCTTTCACTTCCAAACTCCCAATTTCCAGGTCATTCAGAGTTCCAGATGTCATGTGAGAATAAAATAAATGCCTCCCATAGTGCAAAATGTAAAACAACTAAAGATTTATTCAAAATCCAAAAGGATTCTTACATAGACAAAGTTATAAAAGTGCATTTAAAGTGCAACAACAGTGTTTCAGACACCTCTTACGTCACTTCCGGTCCCCTCTGTATTTCCGGCCATGCCCCACGCGTTACGTCACGTGACTTCATCAGGGAACCGGATTGATCATTGAAAATGATCATATTTATATGCGGTAACAGGAAGTTGATTGGCGGCTATTTTGTTGAAGACAGTGTCCACAATAACCAAGTGGCCATTTTGTTGGTTTGGAAAAAGACAGTAATATGTCAAGTCCATCTTGTAAACACAAAACAAACAAAAGTGGTCAGGCAGCAATGTGGTAATAATATCACCACTGAAAACTCATTTATTCAAGGAAGCCTATCAAACACCCGCCTAACTGTCCCTGAGCCACCCCCATCAAATCATTCTCTGCAGCTATTACCTTTTGTACCACCATCCCCTCCCTTTAGAATGTAAGCTCTACGAGCAGGGCCTTCCTGTACCTTTTGTATTGTACTGTAATTGTGTTGTCCCCCCCTATACATTGTAAAGCGCTGCGTAAACTGTATATAAATCGTGTATAATAATAATAATAATCTACGTAATCGCACTTGTTTGCCAGGATTCCGAAAGTACACTCCACAGCTCTTCTTGCTCTTGCTAGCCGATTAATTAAAGACCCTTTTCTCCACAGACAGGGACTGGTTAGCACATGGCCTGAGAATTTTTTCTGAAAGAGCGAAAGCCTCATCACAGACAAATCTTAAATTGAGAGAGGGTTCATATGTTCCAGGGAGTGGTCGTTAGTTAAATCCTGGAGTCAGAACTGCTCCCATAAGAACCAATGTCTATGTAGGTGAAAGAACAGTTTGCATCAGCCACTGCCAGAAGAACGAAAGAAAAATATTTTTTATAATTAAAAAATGTTGTCCCACTACTGACTGGCCTCACAATTCTGATGTGCTTGCCGTCTATGGCACCGACACAGGGAAGCTGCAGCGCTCCCAAAACAACTCAGCTTTCGTGTTCCATTCCTCTTTATTTGGTTTTCTCATGACCACATCTCTTAGGTCTTCCCAGGTGACGATACAGGTGTCCCGCACAATTGTGCTCACCGTAGATTTTCCCAATTTGATTTCTTAGTGTAAGCTGGCAAATGCATTTCCAGTTTATAGGTACCTGAAAAAAAAGAAAATTAATTAGTTATGTTTTTTTTTATTACAGAAGGACACACCAGAGACTGCAGCGTGAAGCAAGGAGTGGGTCTGGTCCCCCCCCCCCCCCCCCAAAGCGTCCCTATGCCTTTGACAGATGGATTTTTTTAAGCCAGTTCTAGAATTGAGGAAATAAGTTATCATACATGAATTGATCACTCTACCATCTCTATCTAATGAACCTGTACTACCCCTAACCTTTACTTCTCCCCCTATCAGCTTTACTTTTTATTTCATAACTGAGTTCCAATTTAAATTTTTGGTTTTGCAGTACAGAAGCAAGTTGGGAGGAGGGGGGAGGAGGAGCATGCTCTTATCATAATATGTGCACGGGTAAGGTGCTCTGGCACACAGTTGTGCGCAATAGGAATGCACTAAAGCGCGCGAGCACACACACAGGGTGTGACCCCTCGCTGACCTATAAAGGAAGTGAGGTCATCCAAACGCACTGCTGGTTCGTCTTCAGCTTCCTGTGATTACCATGTCTGCTCTTGTGATCTGTATTACCCGTTGTGACCCGGATTGCCTCATCGACCTCGCTGATCTTCCCCTGACCCGACCTCTGGCTTGACCTTGGACTCCTGCTTTCTGAACGTGTTTGACCCTCAGCCTGCATCAGGACTTACCTGGTATCTCCTGTGTTCGACCCCTGGCTTGTCTTTGGATTACCCTTCTATCTCAGCATCCTGGTACTTGTTGTCTTCTGATCTGGACTGTGTTTGACCCCTGGTCTGCCTCCTGGATTCTGCCTTTGCCTTATGGACTTGCCACCATTGCTTCTGGACCTTCTCACGGGACATCACCTTTCAGCTCTGCTCAAGCTACCTGCTGATCTACTAGCAAGTGACTGTCCTACTGGTAGCTTGTGCCTCTTGGTGCAACCACCCTCTGTGCCACCTTCAGGGGTGGTCTGCGCCGAGTCGCAACAGCGACCACTCTCGGCATCTTGGCCTCGGTGAGTACATTTATATGATAGTGTTGACTATGATGAAGGAGTATCATTTGCTTGCATAAATCAGGAGAATTAATCAATGGAGATCCAGGGTGAGCTGATCGAGGTACATGAGTCCTCTGCTCAGGAGCCGGATAATGAGGATACTGACTTTTCTACACCTTCCAGCAGAAGGCAAAGGCAAGCATCTACTTCCCACAGGAAGGAAAGCAGCAGGGCAACAGAACAGGTTGAAGACCAAACCAATAAATTACTACACATAGTGTCAGGGATCACTGAACAAATCAATGCCCAGCGATGCCCTCACACTATGTTTGCCATTAGTTTGGAGCCTCTTCTCAAAGAGGTCTTGCCAGACCATTACTTTAATATACGGATTGCAGTGCAAAATTGCATCCATTCCTTCACTGTGCCACGCCATGTTTTTGTGCCAATGCACGAGAGTCCTAGAAACCAAATATTTACTCACATTTCTTCTGCCTCAAATACTGCACCAAACCCTTATCCCTCTAGTTTTGCAGAATCCTCTAACATGTATGAGACCCCCAGATCACGAATCCCATATCCCATTTCTTCACCAGTTGCCTCAGTAATTTCACACCCAAGTAGAACCACGGATATTACCAGACAAATGGATATGAGACCACTTGACTCATCTTACCATGTCCCAACACAAAACAGACCACCACAGCTCTACGAGCAAATACCGTCCATGCCTAATCAAATTCCACCTGTAGCAAGACCAATGGAACAGCACAAACTGATAATGCCAAGTCATTATCCATATCGGAATCAATTGCTAAAAGTTGCCTCAAACATGTCTACACCCTATCGACAATATGGGCCCCCAAGTGTACCTACAGATACCGAGATATCCCCACCTCTGCCATTGAAGTAATATCCCTCAACACAAGGTGAAGCCTTGCAGCTAACGCCACCGAGCTGTTCAACAGCAACACTACAACAAGCCTGATGAACACAGTTCACCAAGTTTTTTTAATTTGTAGAGGACTACCTGATAATGCCGCTACCAACTTCATGTTGAAAATCCATACTTTCTTTGTTTGCGTTATATTTTTGTTAAATAATTTTTTGTCATTTTGAATAGCATTTTATTGAAAAATTCTATCATATTTTTAATGGCTCAGGGAAATAGAGATGTAGAGAAAAAGATTGGGGGAAAGTGAAGATGAAGATGCAAGGGAGGGAGGGTGAGAAAGTGGGAGATGATAGGGAGGATGAGGTGGAGAGGTAGAGTTTCAGTTACTAAAGTTTTGTAAGTTAGAATTAATGTTCAGTTAAGTTAAAGCTAGACAGTCAGAGGAAGTTGGAAAGTCAGAGGGAGTTAGAGAGTCAGAGGGAGTTGGAGAGTCAGAGGGAGTTGTAAAGTCAGAGGGAGTTAGAGTCAGAGGAAGTTAGATTGTTTTCACAATATTTCATGCAAAGTATGTAATCACAAACTAATTACAAGTTAAAAAAAATAAAAAATACGTTTTTGGAAGACAAATTTGTTGTGCTATCTGTCTGCATTATTTGCATTCCTTACTATAGCTTACTATGGTGCACAGCATAACATTTCACAAAGTATATCTATGATATTTATCATAATGTAATAAGCAACCTTTCCGCTGCCTCCACACTATTCCGAAAGAAATAAAACCACAAAAATGTAAGTGACAGGCTAAAGCCCATACACAAAATCTAATTGAATGGTAAGAGGCAAGAGTTCTAGTAAAAGGAGAAAAAAGATAGAAAGTGGGATCGGTGGTCAGTGGGATGCATGCCCTTACATTGGTGGTCAGTGGTATGCATACCCTTACATTGGTGGTCAGTGGGATGCATGCCCTTAATTGTTGGTTAGTGGGATTGGTGGTCAGTGGGATGCATGCCCTTACATTGGTGGTCAGTGGGATCGGTGGTCAGTGCGATGCATGTCCTTACATTGGTGGTCAGTGGGATGCATGCCCTTATTTGGTGGTCAGTGGAATACATGTCAGTGATAGATGGGAGGAGGAGAAGGAAGAGGGGTACAGGTACTAACTTATTTACTGACATCCAGGAATAGTTGAAGAACTTCTCCTCATGCTGCCTGAGATCATTGTAGAGGATCCTGAACTGGCCTCTCTCTTCCCTATTTTGAATAATTGGATGGACCCAATATTTTCTTGTACTCATCAGTCTCTTCCTCCTCCTGCTCCTTTTCCTCCTGGCTTTGTCCATCAGGACTGCAGCAGTAGCACTAACAACTGCTGCCATGATCAGCGGCATATGATGAAACATAATGACCAAAAATCTAAATCCTCACACTATTCACAAAGAAACCACACTTCTCAACGACAATACTCTCCTCACAAAAGAAAAGAGGGAAGAGCACAGGATGTTCACACCCATTTTTATCATGTCTTTTCGATTGGCCTGAGCACAAAATGCACCTGTGCCTAATTGACATTCTAAGTGCATTAAATTCACATTGAATTCGCAATACAATCGTGCTGGTAATAACCAAACACGGAATGAAAAATGTGCATCACAATCGCATCGCACAAGTGTGAACCGGCACTAAAGAGCTGTGGGCAGAAGTGCCATTTAACGTTGCTTCCGCCCAGCAATTGTACGGAGATGGCCATCTTCCCCTCGCTCGTCTCCATACCTGACAGGAGACAACACGCGGCCGCTTCCATCATTGTCGATGGCTCCGGTAAGTGGCGGAGGGCACCAGATCGCAGTGGGAGGGGGGCCACCGATAAAAGTGATCTCATGGCGAATCCGCCACAGAGACCACTTTTATCTTGTAGCGGACCTCCCGCTGAAGAAGAGGATTACAGGGGTTATGGCAGCTAGCGACAGCCATAACAATGATATCCTCCTTCAAACAGCCGACGTAAAACTGCAGCGAGCAGTCCGTAACTGGTTAAGGCTGATTTAACACCACATAAAGGTGAGAGTTCTGAGAGCACTAAGCAATTGTGTGAAGTCACGGGAATTTTGTTTGCAAGGAAATACAATTGGAGTGATTGTTTTTATCAACACTTGGAAGAGTTTATGGACTTTAGATTATTATGCAATTTTGTTTGTGACAATTAGCAAGTCACTGTTTATAGGTTTTGCAAATTTTGAACATTTATTATAGAAGTTGCGCTGATCACTTTATACTTACATTTATCTATGTGCACTGTGTACACTACAGGTCTAGCAGCAGTTTCATTAAATTTATTTTATATATATATATATATATATATATATATATATATATATTTTTTTTTTTTTTTTTTTTTTTTTTTTTATTCACTTGGTAGTGCAAGGGACCACACTTTTCATTTACTTTTTCTTCATCGTCATGGAGAAATAAGCTACCTAGAACCAAATTAACTACACTTATGCGACCGTTGGCACAAGGGGGACTGGTCTTCCCAGATTTTCATAAATATTATCTGGCAGCACAGCTGGTAACGGCAGGTGGATGGTTAAATTCAGATATATAATCCTGCTATAATGTTGGAGGCAGCGGTGTTACATTCCACGGAAGCATTGCAGGCATTGCTGTTTCGAGGCTTGAAATCTCCATATGATCTGATGCCCTCAATGGCAACAATTATAAAAGCATGGAGAGCAAGTTTAGTGTGGGAAAAACAGTACAAGGTAATTCTAGCTCCAAATACCCCGCTCTAGAGGAATCCTCAGCTGCCTCATCTAAACTCCATCCAAGATCCAGGAGCCTGGACCAGATTTAAGGTTAAAAAGCTATCTCAGGTAGTGCAGGGAGAAAGAGTGATACCCTTAGCAGGATAGAGAGAATACTGGAATATTCCAGGAATCTACTTCAGATATATGCAACTTGCACATGCTCTTTCTGCCCAGTTTCCTCAAGGTTTTCCACAATTAGAGGAATCTGGGATGGAGCAGATAATTTGAAGGACAATGGAAGAGAAACCTATTTCAGTACTATACACCCATTTAATAGGAGTATCACTGACAGATACTGTATGAGTAAACTTCGAACATGTTGGGCAAGAGATTTCCGGAACTAAAGAAGGAGAATTGGGAGGAGATATGGGGATTCCCCTTTCAGACATTGGTCTCTCGTTGAGATAAACTCGTACAATTTAGAATAACACACAGAACGTACTATAAACCATATCAATTACATAGAATAAGCTCATTGAATTCTCAGAATTGTTGGAGATGTGGGAATATTCCAGAAGATTTTATCCATATATTCTGGTCCTTCCCCAATATTGTTACATTTTGGACAAGGGTCATAAATGTAACTGCTATAGTGACGTCAGTTGTTTTGGAACAGGATGCAGGAACCTGCCTTTTGGGTTTGATGGGGAATATAATTGCTGCTACTATAGCAAAGAGAACACAAATAATTCCCCGTACACACAATCGGAATTTCTGTCGAAAAAAATCTTGGATGGTTTTTCTGACGGAATTCCGCTCAAGCTTGGCTTGCATAGACACGGTCACACAAAAGCTCTCTGAACTTTCGACGGTCAAGAACGCGATAATGTACTACGACGAGCCAAGAAAATTACGTTTCCAAGCATGCGTAGGAATCTTGCACGTCGGAATTGCTACAGAAGATCTGAATTTCTGATCGGAACTTTTTCCGTTGGAAAAATAGAGAACCTTCTCTCAATCTTTTGCTGGCAAAAAGTCGATGGAGCCACGGTCAGAATTTCTGACCAGAAGCTCACATCGGACTTTTGCTGGAGTTATTTCCGAACGTGTGTACGGGGGCATAAGTCTATTGCTTTTCTATGCAAGAAAAGCAATAATATTGAACTGGAAAAAAACAGAGGCTCCCTCAATAGCTTTTTGGAAGCATTTAGTAAATGATAACCTGCCTTTGTATAGAGAAACATACTGCAATAGAGAATAGCAAGAAAAATATGAAAGAGTCTGGTCAAGTTGGATAGAAGAACCTACAATGGTCTGTGAGTTATCGAAGGATTAAATAACCGGAATATGGAAAAAAGAAAGATAAAGAAATGTAGAAAGAAAGTAACAAAATGTGGGTAAAGAAAGCAAAGGGGTACAACAAACCACACCATGACACAAGGTTAATGGGGAAGAATGTGTGTTTTTTTTTCTTTATGTTTTCTGATATGCAAGCATTGTAAATAAGAGCTTTGTGGAAGCTCCTGTGATAGTGGAACATAGATTAAGTGAATCTATCTAACCCTGTAAAGTAAAAATCGCTATATATATATATATATATATATATATATATATATATATATATATATATATATACCTTTTCTGCAGCTGGCGCTGGGCTATCAACGGCGGGTTCTCTGTGTAGGCGTGTGCAGGAGAGGCATCCGACAATGGAAGCCCCATAGTAAGTCTATGGGTGATGTCACTTCCCAGGCATTTCCCACCTGTGGGCTGTCTCTTCTATACAGCATCCACCGCTGGAGACCGGAACCGGATAGGCTGCAGAAAAAGTATGTATAGTGATGTTTGCTTTACAGGGTTAGATAGATTAGTGTTAGAATGTGGCTACCAGTAGATTTAGAGTTGGTTTGTTTTTGGCTGAACTTCCACTTTAAATGTACTGTAGCTATGAAGTTGGACTGGGCAACCCTTCCCTCTCCCTGCAGATGGTCCAACAACATACCGTATTAATCAGCATATAACACGCATTTTTTTTCTTTTCCCCCCTGAAAATAGGAGGCAAATCAGGGGTGCGTGTTATACGCCAACAGCGTACCTCAGAGGGGAATGAGCACCACCGAAATTCACCAAGCCGTCATCTCCTCTCCACTCGGCTCTCACATCACACACACAGAGTCCTGCCTCCACCACTGGCATTGGACCAGTGCTCTGCCTATCACAGGAGCTGGTCCAATGCCGATGGCGGAGGCGGGACTGTGTGTGCGTGAGACGGGAGAGCCTAGTGTAGAAGAGATGATGGCTCAGTGATTTTCGGATGTTCAGGCTGCTTTTATGAGAGATGGTGAGGCTGCAAATGAGGCTAAAAAAATGGCATTGATGGGTTGTAGATGGACATTGATCAGTCTGCATTGAGGACATTGATCAGTCTGCATTGAGGACATTGATCAGGCTGCATTTAGGACATTAATCAGGCTGCATTGAGGACATTATTTAGGCTCCATTGAGGACATTAATCAGGCTGCATTAGGGGGCGTGGCTTAGCAGTGGATGTAACAGGCAGCAAGGACGTGCTGCTCCGCTGAACATCCTAACATTTATCATGCAAATGGTGCTCGATCCTGCTCGTTCCGCCTCCCCGGTTACCGGAATAGATAGCCGTCGTTCCCGGCTACACGGCGGTATCCTCAGTTCCACTGGGCACCATGTCCAAGCGGGGATCAGCGTCCTGCTCCGCTTCTGACCAAGCTGGCCAAGATGGTGGCGGGCCGCCTCGTGCAGCAAAGGAGACTTATAAGGCTGCAGCCATGAAGCTGTTTGCCACAACGGCACCCAGGGACCACCCTCAGGTGACACCAGCAATGAGGCAGATGATACCGTACCACTGGAGGACCCTTTCGTGGGACAGTTTAAGTACCCCAGTATGTGTGCGAGATGAACTATCAGCCCATGCCACTGACCAGGATAGTCCAGAGCCCACTCTCAGAGACATTATGGCCACAGTGCTTTCCTGCAACACCTCTATAGCAGCCCTGACATCATAAACTAAGGGAGTCAAAACTGAGCTGTCCTTTGTTAGGCAAGATATGCAAAAATTGCGGGAGCGCACCACAGCATTAGAGGGCAGATTGAGCACACTGGAGGATGAGTGGGTCCCTGTACAATGGGAAATGCACTACAATACAATGGCGGGTAGACAAGCAGGCTGCCCGCATAGATGACATGGAAAACAGGATGAGGAGAAACAATGGCATTCCTGAAAAGACCGAAGGAAAAAACCCGGTACAATTTACAGTGGCTTCTCCAGATATATGGGAAAGATGCTTTTCTCCCATGTTTTGTGGTGAAAGAGCCCATAGAGTACCCATGAGACCATTACCACAGGGCAACCTGCCTCGCACTTTCTTATTCAAGCTACTCAATTACAAAGACAGAGATGTTATACTCTCAAAAGCCAGGAATCTGGGAGATACCCTAAAAATGGCCAACTCCAAAATCTCACTCTTTCCTGACTTCTCCACAGAAGGGCAGAAGCAGAGGGCCAATTCAATGATGTAAAGAAACAATTAAGGACCCTCAACGTACAGTATTCTATGCTGTACCCCTCCCGCCTCTGCGTAGTGACCAGAGACCAGGTACAATTCTTTGAGACAGGCCACAATTGGTGGCGCAGTGGCTGGACAGAGAGGAACACTTCATCTGGGAGGGGCAGCAAATCGCAGACGGGCTGTATGAGGAACATAAGATCATGGTACATCGAACGCAAACCCCGACACCATATACCGTTCCCCACCGTTGCTTCATTCTTGGCAAGGTGGATGTCCTAAAAGATGACAGAAGATGATGCCATCAACCTCACCTAGCCCGGTGTGCCACTTAGGCCCATGGGGCGCACAAAAGACACGCCAAGAGACATGTTCCCCCACACTCATGATTCCTTGAAAGTCCCTCGGGGATGAAAATTCTTCTCAATGTTTTTTGCAAAGGTCCTGTTGACCTATTTGATGCTTCTCTCCATGGACAAAGACCCCACACAGAACCCCAGAGGGGTGATCCCACTGTTCCTTGGTGATCCCGCAACAAAAACTGAGCTCCAACATGCTCAAAGGATATTTTTTCTTTTCCCTTTGTGCATAAATTGGTATGACGCACATAAAACTCATGTGGTGGAGACTACACCCTCCTCCAACTTTTACTTGTCGCTCGGACATTTTACAATAATCTGACATGGCTAGTTTTCATGTAGTGCTTAGCTGGAATGTGAGGGGTCTGGGTAGCGAAATGAAACGGTTGTCTGTGATGCATGTGGCTAAGCGCCTATGGTCCTCCATACTTTGTCTACAAGAAACGCATATGCATACTGACAATCCATACAATTCTCGGCTCGTATGTTCAGCCAACAGTTTCACTCTGCATATTCCTCGTTTTCCCAAGGAGTGAGTATACTAATGCCCCAGGGGATCCCCTTTACTTGAACACTTTCAGTGATAGATGACAAAGGTAGCTATATTTTTCTCAGGTGCAACTTGGAGGGCTTGGAATGTATATTAGCGAATGTGTACATACCTCCTACCTTCTCCGCAGAAGTCCTTAACATTTTGGCAGACTTTTTGGCCCACCACCCTGTCCCAGCTCTTATTGTGGGCAATTTTAATAATTACTTAAACTCCCAGCAAGACAAACTTATGCTAGCCGCCCCGATCAATCAAAGATGGGCAGCCCGACACGATTCACTCATCTACTAGAGGAGATGGGACTGCATGATGTCTGGCGCCTAAAAAAAAAAACCAAACTAAGACTTCTTCCTCCCACTCTGCATTACACAGGGGCCTCTCCAGAATCAACCTTGGTCTTTGTAAAGGAAATGTTATCGTATATTGCTGATGCTCAGTATGAACTGAGGAGGGGCTCTGACTACTCTTCATACTGGGCCAAGATAAATACCACTGGCCCCAACAAAAAGAATCACTGGAAAGTAAATCCATTTTGGCTCTCCTTGTTTCCCACACCAGACCCAGTAACTTTAGTAAGTTTCCATTAATAAAAATACAGCGTCCTCGGGCATGTGCTGGGACACTCTTAAGGCCTAATCTCCTCCATAAAGACCAAGACCTGGGAGATTTCTGTCCTGCAGGAACTAAGAGAGACGGAGTCAGGGTTCATTGCAAACCTGACTGAACATACTGAAAGGAGATGGTTGGAGGCACAAAAGTTGGCTAATCATATGACAACGTCAAAAGCAGAAAACAAGCGTTTTTTCTTGCAACAAAAATACTATGAGGAAGGGGAGAACACCAGATATATGTTGAGCATGATGGCAAAGTCCTCTTGAGGGCCCTCCTTCATAGCGGCAGTCTAAGAGGCCTCCAGCCAGGTGGTGACTGCTCATACGGAGGTTATCAAGACATTTCAAGTGTTCTATGTAGCTGTATACTGCTCTAAGGTCTCCTCTGCTGGGGGCGTGGTCAAGCTGGCGGCCTGAGCAGACGCGAGTAACCAGAGCTCCGCTCCTGCCTGTACAATTTCTCTGAAATAAGAGGGTATTCGGAGGTGTAGAACCTACCATCACTGGCAACGGATCTCCCGGAACCACCGGGCATGAGAAGAGGCAAGTCCGGCTCCGGACGGAAGAGTACCTCCGCTTCTAAGGTCTCTCCAATACAGCAGACGAGGGCCCCTCCTGCCGGCGCGCACATGGCGACCCAGACGCCACCGCCAGAACCAGCCACGGTGGAGGAGGACTGCTTCCAGGTGCTAATGCAGGCAATTTTGGGATGCAAGACTGCCCTAACAGCGAAAATAGACCTGTTGCAAATGGACTTCGGCCTGATGCGCCGTGATATGGACAAGATCCGGGACAGACTGGGTGAAGCAGAGCGGCATGTGGGGGACACGGAAGACTCCATTAGAGACCATTGCACCACACTACACACTCTACAGGTGCGTGTGAAAGCTCTGGAGTCCCGAGCAGAGGACAGTGAAAATAGGAGCTGGAGGAACAATCTGAGAGTGGTAGGCCTGCCAGAAGGGGCTGAGGGTCAGGACACTGTAGCTTTTACTGAACATCTCCTGCGTACCCTGCTCCCAGGCACTGTCTTCTCCCCCCACTATGCAGTGGAGCGGGCCCACAGGATGCCCCCAGTATGTGGCCAGTCGGGAGCCCCGCCCCCGAACATTTATCTTATGCCTGCTAAATTTCGGGGACCGAGACCTGGCGCTCCGCGAGGCGAGGAAGGTGGCCGAACTCCACTACGAGAACGCAAAGATTATGCTATTCCCGGATTACTCAATTGATACGCAGAGGCTCTGCAGAACCTTCGACCACGTTAAGGCCCAGCTCCGCGCCAAGGGGCTGAAATACAGCATGCTGTTCCTTGCCCACCTTCGGGTGGTGGATGGAGAAACCACCCGCTATTTTACATCTCTGGAGGATGCCTCGAATTGGCTAGACACCCTTCCTGGAGCCAGGTAAAGACGCCTTCTTGATGTACACCTTCTACTGACATGCTATCAATTTATTACCAGCCAGCACCCTGTTTATGACCTACACACACTTGGGGACCTCATGTTGGTGTTCAGCCAGGGGGAGCCTACAGGGCCATGATCTCTTACCCTGTCCCTCTCTCCCTCTTATGACATTGCACCCGGGTAGACTATACTATTCATGATTTACTGAAGGAATTTCTGAGGAACACGGAACTCTGCCAGGGCCCCCACCTGCTCCTCCCCCCCCCCCGATGGATATACAGGGAAATGAAACCCTACCCGGTTGTGTGACATATCTTTCCCCCCCTCCCGGAGGATAGGGGGCACCTCCTCCCTTTTAGTGTGCAGCTCCCCCGGAATTGGGACCCAGCGAACTCGAGCCTCTGATGCACTAGCCCCGCCGTGTATGGTTTGGATATCCTCATTGTTCAGAATGTCCCTGAGATCCTGGGACAACCCCTTTGCTATCGGAGACGATGACACCCAGCTGTGTACCACCGAGACACGGGGAGCCGGAGGAATAGTTGAGTCCTCTGAGGGGGGTCTCCTCAGAGGGAACAGAGCTGGTACTGATTTAGGTTATATGGTTCTTCTGTTGCAACGTTGAACTTAACAAGTATGTGCCCTTAGCTCAGGCTAAGAGAATCCTCCTCATTGCATCCCCAATTACAGTTTTTGTTTATGAACATTCAGGTTATGGGCGGTTGCACGGGGATTGAACTGACTACTTCGCCCGGTTGCGGCGCCCCATGGTCACTAGGTTCTTCTACTTGTCCCCATAGGAGAATCTCCTACAAACTATGGTTAAGGGAATGGGCACTCCGAGTTCCTCAATGGTTGTGCAGGGTGGGGGCTCTATACAGGTACTGTTAATATAATGTTCTTGTTTTTTCTCTTTTTTTTTTTTTCTGTCTTTTGATTGTTTTTTTTACAGTGGCTTTCTCAGATGGTTTACTCTGCTTCTGGTTGATCCCAGATTGTGGACATTTAATAGTGCTATAGCGGAAATGTACATGACACCTTTACGGTGCCTCTCTCCGGGTCTGCTGGGGTCCTTCCCGAGGTTGGGTTCCCCTGACGTTCAAGATATGTGGTACTTTGTATGGCGCAAGTGAGGTTGCTCTCCTGGAACGTCCGGGGACTCAACGATAGGGTGAAACGCTCGTTAGTGCATACCTACACTCTTCCCACGTTTGCATACTACAAGAAACCCATCTGGTGGGCGGCAAAGTACAGGGCATAAAAAAACCGTGGGTGGGACATTATTACCATGCAACCCACTCCTGTTATGCCAGGGGAGTGAGTGTCTTGATACATAAAACTCTTGCATACGAGCTGCTGGAGGTTAAGGTGGAACCGGAGGGTAGGTACGTACTACTACATGTGGTTATCGATACTATTGAAATGGTTATTATATACCGCCACCGGCAACGGTAGCTCTTTTAAAATGCCTGACTCCACTCCTATCGACTTATCCCACCAATAATCTTGTTATCGCAGGGGATTTCAACATGACGCCGAACCCATCTTTGAACAGACTGTCCCAGGGAACCGCCGTAGATTCTCCCCTGTCACAATGGGCATCCCTCTATGGCCTGACAGACGTCTGGCGGTGGAAACACCCGACGGATAGGGTCTACACCTGCCATTCTTCATCATACAGTGCCATGTCACGCATAGACTTGATCTATGTCAGCAGGGGTCTGCTTTCACGGGTGCAAGAAGTGAATGTACTACCTAGGGGCATATCAGGCCACGCTCCGGTGATGAGTAGTTTTAGGACCCAGACACCTCCCTCCAAGAGACTGTGGCGACTCTCACGCTACTGGATCGCTGACCCCGTGATTGAAATGGAAATACCTAAACATACTACTGAATTCTGGCTGACCAACGGGGGGACTGCTTCTGTGGGGAACGCATGGGACGCATTTAAGACCTACATCAGGGGTGCTACCAGTCCTCTATCTCCCGAGCTAGGAGGGATGCTTCAATCACTATGGAGGAGGCTGAGGCTAAAGCGCAAACTCTGGAGGCACAATATGTTCTTTCTCGTAACCCGATCACCTACCTGGATATGCAATCTGCATACCGAGAGGTGATGCTCCTTAGAGTGACGAAGGCAAAGAAACGACAGCTAGCACAAACCCAGCATATTGTTGAGCAGGGGGAGAAGAACGGGAGGCTTCTGGCCTGGTTGGCCAAGGAGCAACAACTGACTACTTCCATTGCTAGGATAAGGGACGCAGACGGGACCGTTCTTGTGGACCCCTTGTGGAACCCTCGGCTATTAATGCCCGTTTCGCCTTCTATTATAGGGAACTGTACACATTCAGGGCCGGATACACATCAGACGAGCTTACCTCCTTTTTAGACAAGGTCACCTTTCCTACCCTCACGGACATTGCATGTGATCAACTTGACGGTAATATAACGCTTGAAGAAGTCCAACAGGCTGTGGGTGACATGCAGGCTGGGAAAACCCCGGGGGTAGATGGTATCCCACTAGAATTCTATAAAAAATATAGTGACCAGTTTACGCCCAAATTGCATCAAACAATAGTTAAGTCCCTTAAAGAAAAAACCCTACCGGCCTCGATGGCGGAGGCGGTCATTGTTGTTATACCAAAACCGGGGAAGGACCCCGAGCTGTGTGCTTCCTACCGCCCTATCTCCCTGCTCAACGCTGATGCCAAGATCCTCACTAAAATGTTGGCCAAATGGCTAAATATGGTCATACAAACCCTGGTACATGAAGACCAAATGGGGTTCATGCCGGGCAAGGGTACGGATATTAATCTTCGGAGGTTGTTCACAGTTCTGGGTACTGTCTGGCCGGGTCTGACGCAGTGGCCTCCCTCGATGCTGAAAAAGCATTTGATTCAGTTGAATGGTTATATCTTTGCGAGGTCCTGCTGCGTTTTGGCTTTGGCCCTAGATTTGTCTCCTGGGTCCAGACCCTCTATACATCCCCCAGGGCGAGGGTGCGCACGGGTTTGGTCCTGTCATCGGCATTTACCCTTCATAGAGGTACCAGACAGGGATGCCCGCTTTCGCTGGCCCTCTTTGCGCTGGCGATAGAACCGATGGCAATTTTATTATGTTCATCCTCATTGGTCCGAGGCATCTCCATTGGCCCTGTGGAAGAAAAAATTTCACTATATGCGGACGACACCCTAGTGTACCTTACAGACACAACGATTTTACTAAAAGAGGCCCTCTCGATTACAAATGTCTTTGCTAACTACTCGGGTATCCAAATCAATTGGGGGAAATCAGTCCTCTTCGCGCTCCGCCCTGAGGATGACGGGTGTCGGCTCTATACTCTGACTTGGCTGGGCTGGACACCTCAAGAGTGACCCAGTTGTTCTCTAGGTGGCAGGCAGATGTCCCGGCCCTCACTGGTGATGATTGGGAGGAGGGGATTCAGCAATGCCTTCCACTCATGATCTCGGCGAGGGACAGGTTTATCCAACTTAAGTTCCTACACCGGGCATACTACACCCCAGAACGTCTAGCTAAGATCTACCCCACCAGTAACCTGCTATGTCCCAAGTGCAATATGGAGGTAGGCTCATTCATACATGTGACCTGGTCCTGCCGGCACATCCAGTCCTTTTGGAGAGGGGTGCTTAAAGATATTAACTCGATCGGCAGGCTACAGATCCAGTGCAACCCAATACCTCTGCTCTTGGGCATAGTGGACATACTTGACACCACACAGACCAAAAAATAATTTGTGTTTTACACAGCCTTTTATGCCAGAAAGGCGATACTTATGAAGTGGAAGGACCCAGCCCCCCCATCTGTGCAGCAATGGCGTTCTCTGGTGGATGCAGCTCTACCACTATATAAACTGACCTACGCTGGCCGCAACTGCCCTAAAAAATTTGAGAAAATATGGACTGGTTGTGTGTGTGGGTTGAGGGGAGGAAGTTGTCATTAGAATAGGTTTGCAGTCAGGCAATGAATGACCAGCTATACTGGAAGATGGTAATGAGGGTGGGGAGCCCCCCTCCCCTCGCCCTCTGCAGATAAAGTATGTATGTTTCCATGAGACCGGCACATTAAACCAGTGACAACCCCTGACTGCTAGTCTCACTTGCTCAGGTCCCAGGGAGGTGGGGCCCGTAGAAATGGGAATAATGCTCTTGACTGTAATATCATGCTACTTGTGCTTCTGCTTGTACTGCATCTGTGATTCGATGAGAATGTACCACTGTTCCTGTTGTTTTTATATGTTTTCTTTTTTTTCAAATAAAAAAAAATTAAAAAGGTCTCCTCTGCTCCCACTGATATCTGGGACTTCCTGTCGGGTTGCAATTTGCCATGCCTTGAGCGGTCTGACAGGGACATGTTAAATGCCCCTCTTACAACCAATGAAATATCAGAGGACCTGGCTTTTCTGCCTCCTGGTAAGTCCTCGGGAGTGGATGGGCTGCCGACGGAGGTATACAAAAAATATGCTGACACTATGCTACCACAACTAAAGCAGACTTTAACAGAGGCCCTAGAACTAGGTCAATTGCCCCCATCCATGTCGGAGGCCACTATAATTTTGATACTTAAGCCAGGCAAAGATCCCCTCCTCCCGGACTCATATAGGCCCATCTCCCTGCTAACGACAGACGTGAAACTTCTGACCAGAGTGCTGGCCATTCTTCTAGCATTTGTTATTCAAAAGCTCATTCACCGTGATCAATCAGGGTTTATTCCCTCCAGATCAAGGCACTAAACATAAGAGGTTTGTTTCTCAATCTGCAAATCTCAGTGGACAACCTGCATAATAGGGCAGTGATATCCCTCAACGCTGCCAAGGCTTTTGACAGCGTCGAGTGGCCATATTTATGGGAAGTCCTGGAGAAGTTTGGTCTGGGGAAAAACGTCATTAGATGGGTTCAGTTACTCTACACAAACCCTACCGCCAGCCTGCGAATTAATGGTGATCTCTCTGTCCCTTTGTACCTTTATAGAGGCATGAGGCAGGGGTGCCCATTGTTGCCCCTGTTGTTCGCTTTAGCCCTGGAACCGTTGGTGGAGACGGTGAGAGCATCACCATTGATATCCGGATTCGTGAGAGGCCCTGTAGTAGATAAAATATCAATATATGCGGACGATACTCTCTTATATTTGGGAGACATTTCCATCTCACTACAGAACGTGATGTCTCTAATCACACAGTTTGGCACCTTTTCTGGCTTCTCCATGAATTGGAGCAAGTCAGCCCTCCTACCCTTGGATGAGCTCCCAGCATCATTGCCAGAGTGCGCCCAGTTTCTCCAGGTTGTCTCCTCCTTTAAATACGTACAGGTTACTCTGGATGCCTCCAAATACCTAACCCTGAACTTGCTCTGTATTATCGCTAAGATGCAAATCAAATGCAGCACCTGGTGTAAGCTACCCATTTCTATCACCAGTAGAGCCAATCTTATAAAGATGCTGTGGGTGCCTCAGCTATTATTGCATAACTCCCCACAATGGATCCCACGCAGATGATTCACACGCATCAACACCATATTTAGAAGCCTCCTTTGGAAAAAAAAAAAAGATCGCCAGAAGTAAACTATCCACACTGCAGTATAGCAAGGACCAGGGTGGGCTGGCAGCACCTAACATGAGACTCTATTTCCTGGCCTCACAGCTTCAGCATCTTGGGGGCTGGGGAGGAGTTGATATGACAGACCCTATCCATAACATTCTATTCCATGGCTCACTAGGCCTCCCCGCCGCTTCACATCTTGATCCCCGCCAAAGCCCAAGTACTGTTTCTAAATAATCTTTCTTTGATAAAAACTTCTTTTTAATTACTTCTAATGAACTATACAGACTGAACTGATAAATGCACACCAGAGGCTTTCAAGCGCTAGTATTTTGTGTTGTTTCTTATCATAGGCTTTTATTGAAGTCTGTACTGGCAGCTGATTGTACTGGTGTTTTTTACTTTCATTTTTATTTTTATTGTTTTTATTGATTAACTCCTTCAGTTTCATCTACTACTAATGTTAATTATAGTGATTTATCAATTTATTGATTTCTTAATGTATTAATTCATTTATGTTATACAGTGATTTTTGGTGAACATCACCCCCCCCCCCCCCCGCCTCTTTTTTTTTTTTTGCATTACTATTACTATTATGGATCTCATTAATGATATTGAATTCTACAAATATGAGGTACTTGATCATTTATATACAATTCTCCCCCCAGAGTTATTCTGCAAATCCTCTTATCTTAGCAAATCTGACCATTATATCCTCTGTGGTAAATTTAACCACTTCAGCCCCGGACCAATAAACACCTTAAGGACCAGAGGTCTTTTTCCAATTTCGCACTGTGCTGCTTTAACTGGTAATTGCGCGGTCATGCAATATTGCACCCAAAAGAAATTTGCGTCCTTTTCTTCCCACAAATAGAGCTTTCTTTTGATGGTATTTGATTGCCTCTGCGATTTTTATTTTTTGCGATATAAATGGAAAAAGAGCGAAAATTTAAAAAAAAAAAGATATTTTCTTCTTTTTGTTATAAGAAAAATCGAATAAACTAAATTTTAGTCATACATTGAGGGCAAAATGTATTCAGCCACATGTCTTTAGTAAAAAAAATGTCAATAAGCGTATATTTTTTGGTTTGCGCAAAAGTTATAGCGTCTACAATAGAGTACATTTTCTGGAATTTACACAGCTTTTAATTTATGACTGCCTATCTCATTTCTTGAGGTGCTAAAATGGCAGGGCAGGGCAGGGCAGAGCAAACTCCCCCCAAATGACCCCATTTTGGAAAGTAGACACCCCAAGGAAATTGCTGATGGGTATGTTGAGCCCATTGAATATTTATTTTTTTTGTCCTAAGGAATTGAATAATGACAAAAATAAAAAAAATAAAAAATGTTTACAAAAAGTTGTCACTAAATGATATATTGCTCACACATGCCATGGTTATATGTGGAATTGCACCCCAAAATATATTCCGCTACTTCTCCCGAGTATGGGGATACCACATGTGTGGGACTTTTTGGGAGTCTAGTCGAGCATGGCACCCCGAAAACCAATCACCACCTTCAGGATTTCTAAGGGTGCAAATTTTTGATTTCACTCCTCACTACCTATCACAATTTCGAAGGCCATAAAATGCCAAAATAGCACAAAACCCCCCAAAATGACCCAATTTTGGAAAGTAGACACCTCAAGCTATTTACTGAGAGGCATGTTGAGTCCATGGAATATTTTATATTTTGCCACAAGTTGCGGGAATATTACAAACTTTTTTTTTTTGCACAAAGTTGTCACTAAATGATATATTGCTCACACATGCTATGGGCATAAGTCAAATTGCACCCCAAAATAAATTCTGCTGCTTGTCCCGAGTACGGGGATACCACATGTGGGGGACTTTTTGGGAGCCTAGCCACGTACGGGACCCCGAAAACCAAGCACTGCCTTCCGGATTTAAATATAAAATGCTTCCAAAAAAACTGTTAGCGATCGCAGGGATCAGGCCTGACTCTGCGATCGCTGCAGTTATGTGTTTAGTGTTTTGTAAGTGACAGTGATCGATCGATACTGCACTTGGGTGGGCTGGGTAGAGGGGAAAAACGCAGGTGCTAGCAGGTATCTGGGCTGATCCCGCTAACAATGCATTTTTTTGGAACCCTAAACTGCTGGGGACGCTAGTATAGATCTGATCAGATCAGATATTGATCTGTTCAGATTCTATACCACTACGGGAGGTTTATGCTTTGCGTGTGGATGTTAGCGGTACTGGCACTAACCTAGCGCTGCCTGGGGCGACGCAGACCCTGACCCTAAAACCTAATTGATATCACCCGCCGGGTGATCAGGGGGTTAAACCTTTATTGGGTAATAAATGGTGGGTGCCCTGATGCTATAAAAAACAAACTAACCAGAGTCACCCGTAACACTTATACGGTGATCAGTGGTGAAAGGGTTAACTAGGAGCAATCAGGGGGTTCAAATTTTTATTAGGTAGTATATGGGGGTCCCTGGCGCTATATAAAAACCTGACGGGGAACCTAAATAACTAACTGGCTAACCAGCGTCACCAGTGACACTTATACTGTGATCGCTGGTGAAAGGGGGTGAAAGGGTTAACTAGCAGCAATCAGGGGGTTAAAACCATTATTGGGTAGTATATCGGGGTACCTAGCGCTATAAAAACCTGGCGGTGAACCTAAAAAAATAACTAGCTACCTAGCGACACTAGCGACACTGATGCAGCGATCAGAAAAATGATTGCTTAGTGACACTGGCAAAAGGGGGTGAAAGGGTTAACTAGCGGCAATCAGGGGGTTAAAACCATTATTGGGTAGTATATCGGGGTACCTAGCGCTATAAAAACCTGGCGGTGAACCTAAAAAAATAACTAGCTACCTAGCGACACTAGCGACACTGATGCAGCGATCAGAAAAATGATCGCTTAGTGACACTGGCAAAAGGGGGTGAAAGGGTTAACTAGCGGCAATCAGGGGGTTAAAACCATTATTGGGTAGTATATCGGGGTACCTAGCGCTATAAAAACCTGGCGGTGAACCTAAAAAAATAACTAGCTACCTAGCGACACATGCAGCGATCAGAAAAATGATCGCTTAGTGACACTGGCAAAAGGGGGTGAAAGGGTTAACTAGCGGCAATCAGGGGGTTAAAAACATTATTGGGTAGTATATCGGGGTACCTAGCGATATAAAAACCTGGCGGTGAACCTAAAAAAATAACTAGCTACCTAGCGACACATGCAGCGATCAGAAAAATGATCGCTTAGTGACACTGGCAAAAGGGGGTGAAAGGGTTAACTAGCGGCAATCAGGGGGTTAAAACCATTATTGGGTAGTATATCGGGGTACCTAGCGCTATAAAAACCTGGCGGTGAACCTAAAAAAATAACTAGCTACCTAGCGACAGGGGCAATCAGGGGCAATCAGGGGGTTAAATCTTTATTGGGGGGTGATAGGGGGCTACCCTGGACCTAACACTAACTGTCCTGACAGTTTTTACTGTCACAACTGACACTGAATGCATTGATCAGTAAAGAAATGATCAATGCAATCAGTGACACTGTGACTGGGGGGGGAGGGGGGGCGGGGGGGGATCGGGGGGCGATCGGGGGGGGGATCGGGGGGGGGTTTGTGTGCCTGTGTGTACCTACATGTCAGTGTAGTGTTGGTGCACACTTACTATTAGTCTTCTCCTCGTAGTCCGGTCAAAAAGACCGCCCCGAGGAGAATGACATCACTTCCTCCTTCCTGTGTAAACAATACACAGTGGGAGGAAGCTTCTCATTGGCCAGGAGCGATCCAGAGGGGGTGGCCGAAAACCAACGGCCATCCCCTCATCACGGAGCGCTCCTGGAGCGAGCCGGACCGTCGTATCCAACGGGAGGGGGTCCGATGGGACCCCCCACCCGCTGGAAGGCAATCACGTACATCTACGTGATTGTGCCTGCCTGTGCCATTGTGCTGACGTACATTGGCAATACGGCGGTCCTGAAGTGGTTAATCACTAGTGTTTTTTTTATTTTTTATGCTATAATTAAAAAATCTTACATTTTGTGAAAAAAATGCCTTTTTCTTTGTTTCTGTCATAAAAATTTGCTAATTAGTAATTTCTCTTCATAAATTTTGGCCAAAATTTATACTGCTACATATCTTTGGTAAAAATAACCCAAATTAGGCTGGATTCACACCTATGCATTTTTAGTGCTTTTTTCATTTTGCAGATTTGCACTACAGTCCATTTAACATGGTTTCCTATGCAACATGTTCTGTAGTGCAAATCTGCAAAATGCAAAAAGCACTAAAAATGCCATATGCGTGAATCCAGCCTAAGGCCGCGTACACACGCGGGGACTGTTCGCCCAACTTTGTCCGTCAAACAGTTTCGGCAAACAGTCCGCTCAAAATTAGCATGGACGGACATGGCCACACACGACGAACGAACAGTTTGCTGAAACCGTGCGCGATGACGTGAACGGCACGTACGACGGGACGAAAAATACGACGTCCTATACACTGCATTATAACTTTCGGCGTGTAAATCCTTTCTGAGCATGCGCGGAACTTAGTTTGACGAACAAGCCTACACACGGGCGGACTGTTCGCTCAAACAAGGTTTCAGCGGACAGTTTTACGGAATTTCCGAAAAACCTTGTTCGTCAAACTGTCCGCTGAAACTGTCCGCTGAAAGCCCACACACGAGCGGACTGTCCGCCCAAACACTGTTCAGCGGACAAAGTTGGGCGAACAGTCCGCGCGTGTGTACGTGGCCTTAGTGTATATTATTTGGTCTTTGTGAAAGTTATAGAGTCTACAAACTATGGAGCCAATCACTGAAAATGTATCACATCTGATCAGGCCTTCAGTACATCAGGTGTATCTCATTTCTTGAGACACCTAGTGCCGGTTCACACAGGGGCGACACGACTTGCAGCGCGACTCACAGACGCGACCTGCACACGACTTCAGCAGCGACTTGCAAAACGACTTCTGTATAGAAGTCAATGCAAGTCGCCCCAAAAATAGTACAGGAACCTTTTTCTAAGTCGGAGCGACTTGAGTCGCTCCTATTAGAACGGTTCCATAGTACAGAACGGAGTGCGACTTGTCAGGCGGCTAAGTCGCCTGACAAGTAGCTCCTGTGTGAACCGGCACTAACAAGTCAGGAAAGTACAAATACCCCCCAAATGACCCTTTTTTAGAAAGTAGACATTCCAAGGTATTAAGTAAGTAGCATGGTGAGTTTTTTTAAGTTATAATTTTTTCCCACATTTCTTTTCAAAATGAAGATTTTTTTTTTTTTTTTTTTTACAAAGTTGTCATATTATCAGGTTATTTCTCACACACAGCATATGCTACAACAAATTACACCCCAAAATACATTCTGCTACTCTTACCGAGTATGGCGATACCACATGTGTGAGACTTTTACACAGCCTGGCCACATACAGAGAACCAACATTGAAGTAGCACCTTCAGGCGTTCTACGAGCATAAATTACACATCTCATTTCACAACCACCTATTACAATTTTGAAGGCCCTGGAGCACAAGGACAATGGAATTGCCCACAAAATTACCCCATTTTGGAAAGCAAAAACTCCAAAGTATAATCTATGAGGCATAATGAGTCTTTCAAAGTTTTTGGAAAATGTGGAAAAAATGAAAACGCTTTTTTTTTTACACAAAGTTGTCCATTTATAAGATATTTCTAACACATAACATGTCTATAGCAAAAATTACACCCCAAAACACATTCTGCTACTCTTCTCAAGTATGGCGATACCACATGTGTTAGACTTTTACACAGCCTGGTCACATAGAGAGGCCCAGCATTGAAGTAGTACCTTCAGGTGTTCTACGAGCATAAATTACACATCTCATTTCATTCCTACCTATCACACTTTTGAAGGTCCTGGAGCACCAGGACAGTGGAGTTACCCAAAAAATTACCCCATTTTGGAAAGAAAACACCCCAACGTATATTCTATGAGGCATGGGCTGCAAATAGGTACTTGGGTACTCTGATGGGCTGCAGATAGGTACTCGGGTACTCTGATGGGCTGGTGACAGGTACTCAGGTACTCTGATGGCTTGGTGACAGGTACTCGGGTACTCTGATGGCCTGGTGACAGGTACTCGGGTACTGTGATGGCCTAGTGACAGGTACTCTGATGGCCTGGTGACTGGTATTCGGGTACGCTGAAGGGCAGTGATAGGTACTCAGGTACTCATATGTACTGTGACAGGTAATCGGGTACTCAGATGAACTGCGACAGGTATTCAGCTACTTATACGGACTTTGACAGGTACTCAGATGAACTGTGACAGGTACTCGGGTACTCAGATGGCCTGGTGACTGGTATTCGGGTACGCTGAAGGGCAGTGATAGGTAATCAGGAACTCATATGGACTGTGACAGGTACTCAGGTACTCATATGGATTGTGACAGGTACTCAGATGGACTGTGACAGGTACTCGGGTACAGAGATAGACTGTGACTGGTGCTCTGATGGACTGTGACAGGTACTATGATGGGTGGTGACAGGTACTCTTTATTGGGGAGGGGCAATCAGTGTGATTGGTGTGTACTTTAAGCAGTAACGAGATGTTACCGCAATCTCCTTCTCACACACGATCGGTGTGTGAGGAGGAGAACCCGATAACATCTCATTAACGCGGTTTGTTTACATTTAGCCCTTGTACACACGATCGGAGATTCCGACGGAATGTGTCCGATCGGAGCATTTTGTCGGATATTCCGACTGTGTGTGGTCTGCATCGGACTGTTTCCGTCAGAATATTCGTCGGACCAAATTTTCCAACTTGCCGGAAATATTTTCCGACAAAATGCTCCGATCGGACATACTCCGATCATGTGTAGAGAATTTCCGATCGGACAAAGTGCCACGCATGCTCAGATCAAATTCCTATATCAAAGCTATTGGCTACTAGCCTGAACGTAGTCCCATCGTAACGAAATTACGTCATCATGTTCTGAAAGATCGGATTTTCCGACAACTTTGTCCGACTGTGTGTATGCAACAGTTTCGGACAAGATCCGTTGGACAGAATCCGACGGATTTGGTTGTCGGAATCTCCGACCGTGTGTACAAGGGCTTAGTGATCGGCTGTGAAAGGATCACAGCCGATCACGTGGGTAAACAGCCGGCCAATGCCTGTTTGCCAGCATCGTTGACGAGCAGTGCTCCCGGGAACATGCAGCCACCGACGTGCATGCGCAGCGCACCGTGTACAGTGGAGTGGAACCGTCTCTGATGCGCCGTGACTTCATCACGGCCATACACTTGGTAAACAGCCATACCCAATGGTTGTTCACCCCCCTTGGTGGTGAGCGGTGTCTCCGTGACACGCCGCCACCAAAGGAACAGGGATGCGCGCGCACGATCGCGCGCATTCCCTGTTTAAATGGGAGGACGTCATATAACGCCCTCCTGCCACAAGAGCTGCACCGCCTGGCCGTCATTTGACAGCCGGCGGTCGGCAACCAGTTAAAGGCCCCCGGGCAATACAGTGCACCGGGGCCCTGCCTACACAATCACGCATGGGAATAAAAATGCAAATTATCAATAAGGCTATATTTATTGGTACTTCAAACATCTGGATTGAGCCAAGATGTTAGTTTTGGAAGTTTGCACATTTTCTCTTTCTCCTCTGCAGCCTTTTTGCTCTTCTGTGCTCCACTCAAAACATTACGTTTAATTTCTGCACTAAAAGTTATTTTCACCAACACGTAATAAAGTTTATTTTTCCTCACCTTTCTTACACTTCCTCAAACTACTCTAAGTTTGATATATAAGGGAGACACATAAGATATTACTGTCAAAACTTTGGGGGGGCCCGGGCACTAGTAACTTTCACCACTAAATCATGCGACTAAAAAAATAAATAAATAAATATATATAAATGTATACACTCTGGTGCTGCCTGGTGGGTATTAATGCTGGCGTGGGTACTGCTGCCTGGCTCCTCTGAGATGCTGAAGTGTGACAGGAAGCATGCGGCTGCAGTAGAGAGCAGAGCCGATGCTTCCTGTATCTGTCACATGCAGAGTGCATTTCATATCACTCCGCCTGTGAAGAGCTGGAACTACACAGAAAGAAAGCATCGGCTCCTTTCTTCACAGTGACAGTTGACTCACACTGCCCGCCGCTGAGTCGCTGACTGATATCAGGACTGGTCGTGCGGCACTCTGTCTCTGTGAGGGAGCCGCTGTTCTGCCATATAGTGTCCGGCCATCATATAGAGTCCGCGCCGTACTGTGCATGCGCAGTACGGAGCAGACGAAGCTTCGGAAAATCACCAAAGCTGAACGGCGCCTGCGCCGTGAGTGGAGGTGGTAGCCCCACCATCCAAGCGGACACAGGGTTGTGAATATTAGAGGGCCCCTCGCTCGCTCGCTACGCTGACTGATATCAGGACTGATCGTGCGGCACTCTGTCTCTGTGAGGGAGCCGCTGTTCTGCCATATAGTGTCCGGCCATCATATAGAGTCCGCGCCGTACTGTGCATGCGCAGTACGGAGCAGACGAAGCTTCGGAAAATCACCAAAGCTGAACGGCGCCTGCGCCGTGAGTGGAGGTGGTAGCCCCACCATCCAAGCGGACACAGGGTTGTGAATATTAGAGGGCCCCTCGCTCGCTACGCTTCGGGCTCGGCCTCCTTGCGCTCGGCTCTTTTATATTCCTACTCTATGTCCACTTGGATCGGGGGGATAGAACCTGGACTCACGGCGCAGGCGCCGTTCATCCTCTGCAATTTTCGGAATCTGTGTTGCTGTGTACTGCGCATGCGCAGTACGCAGCGGACACTATCGGATGGAGGACCTTATATGATAGGACACCGCCTGCACAGCACTGGCACAATGTGGCAGCAAACTTTGTGACATCTGAACAGGGGCGTACCTACAGCATTTGGTACCCGGGCGGATCCTATATTTGACACCCCCCCAACTTTAAAATGTAAAAACCCCCCACTGTGCCCCCTGAATACCTCTGCATCTCCAATATCTCTTTGTCACTACTTTGAATAGAATTCTGCGGGACTGTAGTGAAATAGAGGTAAATGCAGGAAAACTGTGTATACACCAGCACTGCAACTGAACCACAGTGCATCAGTGTGAATCCATTTGAGTCCTGGTTCACATATATGCGATGCAGAAATCAGCGCGATTCTAGTGTGGATTCCTGCATTGCATGTCGCTTGCTGGCGGTTCACACTGCCCTTTGCAAACTGCTACGGGGGTCAATGTAAAGTTAATGACACCCCCAGGTTGGTTTGCAGATCGCAGTGCAAACTGTCAAATGGTGCAGGAATTGGATTGCATAGGTGTGAAAACCCATCCGATCCGATTCCAGTGCGGACCAAAAAAAGGGTCCTGCACTGTTTTGGTGCAAATACGATTTCAGCCATACACTTTGTATGGCTGAATTTGCATCTCCCAGACATCGCATTTGATTTGCACAGCAATGCGGTGCGAATCTCAGGCAATGTCTATGATCGCAGTAGTGAAAACTCTGGCTAAAGGAACATGATGAGGCCAACTATTAGCATGGGCTGGTTAAAAGAAAACACTTTGGATAGAGTTAATGAAAGATTCTGCAGGAGGACAACAGAGGAAAGAGGAGGAGTGAAAGAGATTTGGGAGAGAGAGAGAGGGCAGAGTCTGGACACAGTGACAGTGCTGCTAACTCACCTGGATTTTTCCAGGATACTCATACTGATTCAGTCGGTGGCTTCTGTAGCTACTTGTTTAAATGTTCCCCCCAAATTCCTTTTGGAAGCAGCACACAGGCTGCACAGAGCATGGACGGACACAGGAACAGAGGGGAAGGAGGGGGCAGAGCCGATGCAGCCTCTTATATTTCTGTGGAGGGGGGGGGGAGTTGTACTTGCTGGCCCATTAGAATGTAATGTAGAATGCACAGCATTGTGAGAAGTGCAGCCTAGCCGACATCCCTATATTTATTCCCCATGGATCAGTTCACCTGAGCTGGGATCTCCCTGCGCTGTAGGCTGTAACATCGCCGCTACGCTACCAAGTCTGCCCATTGTCACTGTATCTTACAGGGGAGGACGGGGGCCCTGCATTATACCCCCCAGTGTGTGGCACCAGGGCGGACCACCCCCCCACCCCCAGTTAGTACGCCACTGCATCTGAATGATGCTTGGCTGGGGTCGCTGGGCAGGTGGGCCCCCCCCAGGCAAGTGGGGCCCCCGGGCAACTGCCCAGCATGCCCATGCGAAAAGATGGCCCTGCATATGGTGGCATAGGTGGATATTGATGGTAGGCTCAGGGAAGAGAACCTGCAAGTTGCATACAATGCAATATACTGTAAAAGTAAACCATAGTTTTCATTGAAATTATATTTTTCATATCAGTTTTTCATGAGTAAGCCAAACCGGGTAAAATTAAGTTTGTGAATTCAACACCGCACGAGTGTGTTTTTTTCTGATAGTGTCTGCTTTTCTTTCAATGTAATGAGTCTGCGCTACAATATTTTTAAAATGTCTATAATGTTAGGAGCATCTTGCACAGGCTGTGCTATAGAGCCACTCTGTGGCACAGAGAGAGTACAACAAGCTACAATCCTAAATAGTTGGGAATTTTAATTTAATAAGAAAATTAGCATAAACCACACAACAATACAATTATTTTTATTGAACATCAAATTATCTGCTTCCCGTTGCTATATTATTTGTTGACAATTGTTGATGCTAGTTCTAACCATATTACAGCTTCTGGTCACCCAAGTGATATTTAACAAAAGAAATGCTTGGTAGGCTATATCAGCCCCTGGGGCTTAGAGCATTTTTGAATGATCTTTGTGCTCCTCCTGCCTATCTAATCCTATCCACCTGCAGTTTCTGGGTTTCTGCCCACCTTTTCATGTTTCCAGAAACCCCTGTTGTATTCAGTAAAATATATAAAATAATATATTAAAAATAAAAAAAATGTAATAATGGCCAGAACAGGTATGTAGGTAGACACAAGAACTCAAGCACAGATATCTCAGTTTAGCACTATCCTAGTAGGAGCCGCTGATTAGAATGGGTCCTCCTGTTGTAACTTATGTCAATAGATAGCTGGGTGAACACAAAATAGATTGCACATAGTAGTAGCATTAATGGACATGCAGAAGATCAATAGCAAAATATAACCAGCATTTGGAGTTGACTTCCATATCAGCATAAACAATAACAATGCCGGGGGCATGGTTAAGCTGGCGACCTAGGCAGACGCGTGCTGCCAGAGCTCCGCTCCTACCGGAGACTTTTACCCGTTTAATCCCAACCTATTTCCACAACTAGCTCCCTGGTATCGCTGTACACTCACCGGGTATGTGCAGGGGAAAAACGGGGAATGGACGGAAGACTTCCTCCATCCCGAGGGCCTCCCTGCCACAGCAGCAACGGCAGAAAGCCGCTCCCGCCGGCTCGCACATGGCGACTCAGACTCTGGCATCGGACCCTGCCACGGTGGAAGAGGATCATTTCCAGGCCCTAATGCAGGCCACCTCTGGGTGTAAAACCACCCTTACTGCAAAAATAGACTCCCTCCAGTCAGATTTCGGCTTGCTGTGCTGCGACATGGACAAGGTCTGGGACCACCTCCACGAGGCCGAACACCGCATGGGGGACACTGTAGATCCCGTCGAGACCATTGTGCCTCCCTGCATACCCTACAGGTACGAGTGAAGGCGCTGGAATCAAGGGCAGAGGACGGCGAAAATAGGAGTAGAAAGAACAACCCGAGGGTGGTTGGCCTGCCGGAGGGAGCGGAGGGTCAGGACCCGGTGGCCTTCATAGAACACACGCTTTGCACCCTTCTGCCCGACGCCATGTTCTCCCCCCACTTCACGGTGGAGAGGGCCCACAGGATGCCTCCGATGCAGGGTCCACCGGAAGTTCCCCCTCGCACGTTTATCCTCCGCCTGCTCAACTTTCGGGGACCGGGACTTTGTACTGCAGGAGGCCAGGAAGTTGAATGAACTCCGGATTGACATCACGCGAATTATGATCTTTCCTGACTATTCGAACGAAACCCAGCGGCTCCGCAGAACGTTCGACCAGATCAAGGCGCAGCTTCGCTCGAAAACTATCAAGTACAGTATGTTATTCCCTGCCCGCCTCAGAGTGATCAACGGAAAATCCACACTCTACTTTACCTCAATGGAGGAAGCATCTCAGTGGCTGGATGCTGCTGATTTGGGGGACTTTCCTCTCTTCCATTTCACCCCTTATTTTTCTGGCCTGTGTTTTGACTTCCTCTTCCCCCCCCTCAGAACTACCGAAGATAATACTCACCACACTCCTCCTTGCCATCATGCGGGCCCCATGCTTTGGGCCGGACACCCTGGCCTCCACAAACCCTCTTCCCACATGAAGCCCCTATCCCCACTACGTTAACGGACTGAGCCATGAACTACTGCAGTATCTTGCCTGCTCTGCTGGACTGGTAGGAGACATGGCCCCTTCCTCTCCCTTCCCTCTTTGGCACAATTACCACACGGGCTAAGGGACTAGGATCCTTGGGATAGGTGCCGGAGACTGTTGGGGTCTGGGGGTGTGTTGAGGGGGACTGGGGGAGTGATGGCGGGAGGTATGGAGCATAGGTACACCACGAGGAGGGTAGAATGACATGATTACCCCGCCCTTGATTATCAACTTGAAACTCCTTAAGTCCGTGCCCTTGGCGTTATGCCAAGCAAACTGTCTTCTTACATTTTCAGCTATACATTATAGCCGGTTCCTGTTTTTCTGCCTGGGTAAGGGGCGGTAGCCTGAGGCCCATACTGACTGAACGAGAACTGCCTCGGTGCTCCCCCCTGGGTCGCCACCTGCTTCTCCTAGCTTCTGAAGGAGATCTGCCTTAAGTGCTCTGATTGAGCTGAGTTTTTCTTTCTGTTTTTTTGATTAAGGGAATGAGCACTCCTAGTTCCCCGATGGTAGTGCGGGGTGGGGGGTGAAGGAAATGTAGATTGTCTAAAGGTGATTTCTTAACCCCTTCATGTCTGTCATAGTGTGACGTTCAATCCCCACACAGGCCTGGGAGATTAGCCCATTGAGACAATGACACAAAACAACAAAGTCTCTCCGAGCAAATCTAATCTTTATTCTTTGGTGTGAATATTTAAAGGGGGCTTTCAGAAAGTACCACCCTTTGAACGTGTCATACAGATTATCCAATCATATACAAGTACAGCCTACAATAAAAGTGAAACTAGCAATTCCTCAAAATCATGTGCTTTCCAAGAAACGAAACAACTAAATAAGATAACAGTAACATGGGAAACAAAACTAGACTAGCAAAACTTGAGCATACATTTTGTGAGGTGGATGTTAGAGAGAGACACAAAATGGAAACTAAATTTCTTAAAGAATGAAAGCGGTTAAGCTAAATATCCCTTCAATCCCCTCTTAGATCATATACGATGATCTCTACATTCTATGTTGTGTCTTAATACTACTTTGGGATTGTGGCATTGATTGCCTGATGACTCTTCATGTATGTCATGTAGGATAGAACCTTATCGGGAGATTGAAGGCGTGCAACTATGCAAGTGCAACACTTAAAGCAGAGGTAAAGAATCAGAGCAAGGATAAATATCATAACAATAACAAGGACAATGTGTTTTAACCATTAAAATATACCTCCAAGCCCAAATCCTGCATTGGCAAATGGGCTCCATGTTTTAGCAATGTCCCTAGCTTCCTGCTGGAGCTGACCTCTAAGGGATGTCCCCTTTTATCATCCCCTACCACTCCCATGACAAGTACCAAGTATGCAAGGTAACACCATCCCTCAACATGAAGGGGCACCCAGGGATAACACACTTTCCCACAACATACATAAATACTTTGTCCTAGTGCAAAAGGTCTCTTAACGACAATCTCATGAGTGTACTTGTCCTGTGTTGCGATAAATTGTTGCAATATTTGACCTACATTTTTAGGGAAAGAAGAAAAGTTATGCAAAGTACAGTTTAGCCCTGGGTCAGATACTTGAAACAGTGAGCAGGCATTCCCACATCTTGATGTTAAATATTGACCTGCTGCAGAAAGAAGGGCTAGTCTGTGTCTCATTCCCTAAAATAAAACACCAATCCGGGGAATGACTTCTACCTGCTATTGGAAAGGTAACAAAGTTGTTTATGTACAGAGTGGATATGTTAGTCAGGAATATAGGACAGTAGGAGTCTCGTTGAGAAAGGAGGAAATATTTAAAGGTACAGACAAAAGGGGAATTCAGGCAGTGCTAGGATGTAATTTGTTACATATCCTACATTCTTCATACCCTGATTTTTTTCCCGAGCATAAGCATACTTAAATTTTAGCAAAAGCATCTTATCAGTAAAACTATCTCCAGTCTCTCTCTTGATTCTAACTTGTGTCACTGTAATGTTCTCTTGTGTGTATGTGTGTGTGTTCCCACAGATACTTTTAATTGCACCCAAATCTTCAGGTGGGTAGGAACACTGTCAGAGAGATCAGAATCAGGAGGCAAAATGCCTTGCCAGAAGTCTGTGGTGAAATAAGCGAGGTCATCTTCTCTGGCCGGACCTGCTTTCCCAGGAACTCCTCCTTCCTCTGCTTGGACTTCGGCTTGAGGGTCTCCTGTATCCAAGATCTCCTTCCAGCTCTTGGGGCTTTTGGCAACCTTTTTCACTCTGTTGGCATGGATCGAGGACTGGCAATTTTCCACTGGGATGGCTGTTCTGGTCACTGCAACCACTGTGGTAGGAGGTCCAAAGGGATACTCTTGCTTCTTACTTCTGTTCAGCTGTTGGGCCACCACGGTGTGTCCCACCTTAAAGAGGTGAGTAGCTTCCTGTGAAGAAAAAGGAGAGGTGCGAGCAACATTTCTCTCAACTGTATCAAATGTTTCAACCAATTTCCTTACATATTCTTCCTGTATTAAATCTAAATCTACCTTTTCCATCATTAAAGGTGCTCTGGCCCATGGGGTGGGGAAAGTTAGACCCATCAAAACTTCAAAAGGTGAATACCCTATTGTCTTGGAAGGGGTCATTCTTATTTCTGCCAGGACTGCTGTGAGGACCTTCTTCCAGTTGGCAAAGGTTCCTCCTGTGGCCTTTCTTATTTTGTCTTTTTTTAATTGTTCTGTTCATTCTTTCTATTATCCCTGAGCTTTGAGGGTGGTAGGGAATGTGAAACTTCCATTCTATCTTGAGAGTTTTTACCAAGTCCTGGCAGACCCTTGATACAAATGTAGGTCCATTGTCTGAGTTTATTTGAAGTGGGCATCCCCATCGAGGAATGATTTCCTGAATGAGGATCCTCACTACTGTTTGTGCATCTTCTTTTGTGGTTACAAAAAGTTCAACTCATCTTGAGAAAATGTTCACAATTACCAAAAGATATTTCTGTCTTTTGCCTAGTTTGGGCATGTGTGTGAAGTCAATCTGCAAATGTGTAAAAGGAGTGTTTGGCCTTGTGTGGGTTGCTCCTGATACATGTGATGCATCTTGATACATTATCTTTAATCCTTCAGGAAAGTTCTGAAAAATAAAAATATTTCTCCAATAGTTCACAAGTGGCCTTCCAGCCTCTGTGACCTATTCCATGGTACTGGGAAATAAAGTGATGCACTAGCTACTGGTATACGGTATACATGGCTTCCCCTCTTTGCAGAGAAGTCCAGTCTTTGGATCTTTCTGCACACTTATTTTGTCCCAATCCCTGAGATCAGCTTCTTCTGCACATCCCTGCAAATCTGAAAGAACCTGATCATAGAAGGGCAATTCTGGGGCTAGCATGGGCATTTAGATCTGTGCATTTTGTGAAATATCAGCTTGTTTAGCAGCTAAACCAGCCAGAGCATTTCCCTTGGCTATCTGTTTGTTGGCCTGTGTGTGCTCTGCAGTGCTGTGAAAGATAAATCAGACCTGGGTGATGTGTCTTGGTGAATGAGGTTTATGCAATCATGTTGTGGCACAACCTCATCCTGCTCTCCTTTTAATTCTAAAGGGCATTTAAGATTGGTGCTGGTCCTGCAGTGGGAGAAGCATATTTGATGTGCAATTTTGGATTAGACACCAGGATCACCTCATAGCCGCTCAACCTCTGAGCAGACATGTAGTGTATGTACATTTTTCAATAGGATTGATACATTGTGGGTGGTGTGAAGTGTGGTGTCGTGCCCCAGAGTGAAAGAAGTGGTCATCTGAACCATCATCACGCATGACGCGAGAGCTCTGAGACACACAGGCATGCCCTGAACCTGCGCCGGAACCATCTTTGAGGGAAAAAAAACAATAGGGCGCAACTTGCCTCCATGCTCCTGAGCGAGGACACCTGACAAAGTCTTACAATTTTCCCTTGCAAACAAATAAAACATTTTTTTTCCATAATTAGGGAGGCCGAGCCCTGGAGCCATTACATAGCATTTTTCGAATACACAAAAGCATTGCACATTTCATCTGACCATTTTATACAGTCTGGCATGTCTGAACCTATGGCTTGTCTAAGGAGATTGTCATAGTAGGAACAGTCAGGTATTCATTGGCGGCAGTAACCAATCATACCAAGAAAGGTAAGCATGTCTTTCTTAGTAAGTGGGCAGGGCAGACCCACAAGAACCATAGCTCTTTTGTGATTGACTTTCCTTTCTCCTTTTGAGAGTACACAACCAAGATATGCAACCATTTCCTGACACCATTGCAATAATTTCTTTGACACTTTGTGACCACTTTCAAAAAAACATTTCAAAAGATCCCTCCCATCCTCCAGGGCGGCCACCGAGTAGAACTGCAGATGAGGAGTCACATACTGCAGCAGGGATGAACAGTGTCCTGGTATCCAAGCTCTGAGAGTAGTTTGGAGGACAATGGAATAGACTGCAGAGGAGTCTACATAGTCCTGGGGCATTCTACACCATGTTAGTTAGAAAGCAAAGATTGGCTGTGTCTCCTCATCCATAGGGACGGAAATAAAAAAAGCATTCAATAAATCAATCACAGTAAAATACTCTGCATCCTGTGGTATGGCAGTATTGATGACACATCAGGCACTATTGGGGCAATCAGTACCATTAGGCTATTGATGGCCCTTAGGTCTTGTACAAACCTATAGTCACCATTTGCCTTCTTACTGGGTTAATGTTAATGTAGGGCGAGACAATTTCCCTCTTGGTTGTCTCTGTGTGTAACCCCCTCTTTGTCCTTGCCCCCTCCCTTTTATAAAAGTTACCCCTTTTATTTCCTGAGAAACCATTTTGATAATGTATCTGCACTGGTGTTTGCTTAAGGATGTCAAAACATCCTGCAGCATCCTTCGCTGTCAGAAATCAGTTATTGTGCTTGTAGCCCACTCTGATATTTACTGTGTGTCCTCATGTAATGAAGTCTTTCATGAAACTCTTATCTGGTTGTGGAATGTAAGGGGGAGGAGGGGGGTGCATGGTACATGCATAGAAAACATTGATTTAACCCTTAAATCCACCATCTCATGTCTCTGTTAACCCTTTCCCGCCGAGCGTACGCAGATATGCGTACTCGGCTTCCGGGGGTTATACCGGGATGATGCCCGCATATGCAGGCAACATCCTGGTACCGTTTTTTGCAGCAGGCGATTGGCTATCCAGGCATAACAACCGATGCGGCTAAAAGCCGCTCGGCTGTTATGCTGGAGGAGCGGGAGGGGACGTCCCCCCCTCCCGCCGCCTCTCGCCGCTGTTACCGGTGCTCCCGCTCGATCGGGAGCACCGATTCGCAATCTGACGCCTCCGGCTGCTGCGGAGGAACTGGAACGAAGCCATAATCGGCTTCGTTCCAGTCTCCTCATCGTAAACACAGAAGCGACGTCATGACGTCACTTCCCGTTTACTCGGCTGCCAATGCCGCCGGTTTAAAAAAAAAATATCCGGTATTCAGAATCGCCGTTTTCGGCGATCTGAATACATTGAAGTGTAAAGGAGGGGTGGGGGGTCTTTTAGACCCCCGATCCCTCCATAAAGAGGACCTGTCACCACCTATTACTGTCACAAGGGATGTTTACATTCCTTGTGACAGCAATAAAAGTGATCAATTTTTTTTTTTTTTTAAAACAATTTAGTCATTTTAAAATAAATAAAAGAAATAAAAAAATTTAAAAAATTTTTTTACAGCGCCCGCCGTCCACGCGAGCTCGCAAAGCAAAGAAAACGCATACGGAAGTCGCGCCCGCGTATGTAAACGGTGTTCAAATCACACATGTGAGGTATCGCCGCGATCGTCAGAGCGAGAGCAATAATTCTAGCACTAGACCTCCTCTGTAACGCTAACCTGGTAACCGTAAAAAAATTTTAAAGCGTCGCCTATTGAGATTTTTAGGTACCGTACTTTGTCGTCAATCTACAAGTGCGCGCAATTATAAAGTGTGACATGTTTGGTATCTATTTACTCGGCGTAACATTATCTTTCACATTACGCAAAAAAATTGGGCTAATTTTACTGTTTTATTTTTTTATTTATTCATGAAAGTGTCCCTTTTCCCAAAAAGTTGCGTTTAAAACACCACTGCGCAAATACCGTGTGACATAAAATATTGCAACAATCGCCGTTTTATTCTCTAGAGTCTCTGCTAAAAAAATATATATAATGTTTGGGGGTTCCAAGTAATTTTCTAGCAAAAAATATGGATTTTAACTTGTAAACACCAAATTCCAAAAATAGGCTTAGTCATGAAAGGGTTAAACCCATCGTGGACAATGTTTAGCTAGGATGCTATAGGGAGCGTCGGTCCAGCTGGGAATCTCCACAGCATGTTTATTTTCATCCTTATTTTTCTTTCTAAACATTCTGACTTTTATTTCCTTTACTTTCTTATTTATTTATTTATTTATTTTTTGGCAAAATTCCAACAAGCACTCCTTATTGCCAGAGGTTCCCCTGATCACAAGCAAGCTTTGTGCATTATTACTTTTCTTATTTTTATAACCAAACAATTTTTATTTGTATTTCAAATTTTTGGCAGCGTGCCAATGGGTTCAAACGGTACTTTCAATTGCTGTAGTACCAATGCCGCAAACAATTCCTCACTATCTATTACGGTCAGTGAGATATTAGCACTTGAACCCTGTTGGCAAAAAGCCAAATATTCAAATTTTGCACCTGGCTTCCCCTGTGCAAGAGATGTCAGTAGCAAAAAGAATTATTCAAATAGCATGTTTTCATCAACAGTTAGCCTCAGAGTATACTACCGACTATGCCAATTCATGTATTACCTTAAGAGAGTGTTATTAACACTGCTACTATGCTCACTATCTTATAAATTAGAGTCAAAGCATTCATATGTAAATCATTAAGAGAAAACATAAATACATCACCGGATACTGTAGCTCTACGTTTCGGTTGGGGAACTTCCATCAATCACAAAAAGGAGCCGGGAGTTCACCGCAAGATGCGTCTGTCGCCTTTTATTTACGTACCCTTATAACACAGTGCAGTGGAAAGCGTCGTCTTACCTTACAATGCTGACAAATTCCACACAAACAGTTAACAGATCATCTTATAAACTTCTACAGGCGATAGGAAGATAAGCAAAGAGAAGGGTTTTGTCCGTCACACTTTAGCAGACTTTTTCTTATAATTACAGTACTGTATAAATCATTTTCCTACGAACTTCTCAGAGTCCGTGAAAGCCCCCCCAGAGCTTTCTCCTTGTTCACACGGGAACAAGTGCTGCTTCTTAAAGCAGTCTTATTAAATTAACTTCTCGGAGTCCATTAAAGCCCACCCAAGGCTTCTCTACCTGTTCACACGGGAACAGGTGCTGCTTCTTAAAGCAGTCTTATTAAATGAACTTCTCAGAGTCCATTAAAGCCCACCCAAGGCTTTATCACTGTTAACTCAGAACAGCTTTTTTTACTGCTTCTCAGAGCAGTTAAACTTATCAACGAGGTCTGAAAACAACTTCTACATAAATTACAGGTTCAAAGAACGATTTCTGAATAATGTCACAGTGAGAGATACATATATCAATTCAACTCACCATATAGACATATATTATAATCGACCTCGGACGAGCCCCCAAACTGAAGGAAATGTAGATTGTCTAAAGGTGATTTCTTAACCCCTTCATGTCTGTCATAGTGTGACGTTCAATCCCCACACAGGCCTGGGAGATTAGCCCATTGAGACAATGACACAAAACAACAAAGTCTCTCCGAGCAAATCTAATCTTTATTCTTTGGTGTGAATATTTAAAGGGGGCTTTCAGAAAGTACCACCCTTTGAACGTGTCATACAGATTATCCAATCATATACAAGTACAGCCTACAATAAAAGTGAAACTAGCAATTCCTCAAAATCATGTGCTTTCCAAGAAACGAAACAACTAAATAAGATAACAGTAACATGGGAAACGAAACTAGACTAGCAAAACTTGAGCATACATTTTGTGAGGTGGATGTTAGAGAGAGACACAAAATGGAAACTAAATTTCTTAAAGAATGAAAGCGGTTAAGCTAAATATCCCTTCAGGGGGGTTTGCTGTTACCTTTTTGTTTTTGATTTATTATTTGTGTTGTGGTAGATTCTCTGTGCAGTCGTATCAGGTTCAGTCAAAAATTTTGATAACGGTTCTCCAGGCCTTAGGAATACTGGCCTATGCAATACGCCACAAAAGTGCCTCTCTCCGGGTTCCTTTATGTCTCACTCCCCCTGCGTTCCCTTAATGCAGCTTCACAGGTGGCCCATATGAGGTTGCTCTCGTGGAATGTCCGGGGACTTAATGATAAAATAAAACGTTCCCTAGTGTTTACATACCTTAAGAAGTTCAATCCACATGTGTGCATCCTACAGGAGACACATTTGGTTGGGGGCAGGGTGCTCGGCCTGAAAAAAAACATGGGTTGGTCACTATTACCATGCCACGCACTCCTGCCACACCCGTGGAGTCAGTATATTAATCCATAAATCTCTGGCATATGAATTACTTGACCTTAAACTGGACCCGGAGGGCAGGTATGTGGTTCTGCGTGTGATAATTGACACTATAGAAATGGTTCTTGTTGGTTTGTATATACCGCCACCTGCTACGGTGGCTCTCTTGAAATGTTTGATCCCCATTATTTCTAGGTACCTCACGGATAATTTGGTTATAGCAGGGGACTTTAATATGACCCCGAACCCCTCTTTGGACAGATTGTCTATGGGGACTGGTGTGGACTCTCTTCTGTCGCAGTCTCTATATGGCTTGACTGATGTTTGGCGGTGGAGACACCCGACGGACAGGGTCTTCAATTGCCATTCGAGCTCACATCATGCTATGTCACGTATAGACTTGGTCTATATGAGTCTATATGAGTGGGGGGATGCTCTCCAGGGTCCGTGAAGTGGCTGTCTTACAGAGGGGGATTTCAGATCATGCCCCCATGCTGTGTAGTCTACAAACTCAGACACCCCCATCAGACAGACTGTGGCTTCTGTCCCGCTATTGGATCTCAGATCCACTGGTAGAGGCAGAAATGTCTACACACATTAATGACTTTTGGCGAACGAATACAGGCACGGCGGCTGCTCATCATACATGGGACGCATTTAAAGCCTGTCAGGGGCGCTTACCAGACCTCTATCGCTAAAGCCAGACACAATGCCACAGTCACGTTGGCTGAGGCCGAGGCTAAGGCTCAAGAACTAGAATCTAGATATGTGATAACCCAGAACTCAATCACATACCTGGATATGCAGGCGGCCTACTATGAGGTAATGCTCCTTAGGGTGTCTACGGCAAACAAACAGCATCTAGCACAAACGCAGCAGATTTTTGAACAGGGGGGCAGGACTGGCAGACTCCTGGCATGGTTAGCAGCAGCCGACCTCGTCTATAGCCCGAATCCATGATACGGATGGCACAGTGTTGACTGACCCCCTGACCATAAATACGCGATCTGCCTCCTACTATAAATGTCTCTACTCCTCCAAAATGGATTACTCTGGGGCAGAATTTAATTTATTCCTGGATTAGATTACCTTCCCCACCCTTTCAGATGAGGCTCGTGAGGCTCTTGATGATTCTATAACAGTGGAGGAGGTCCAGCAGGCCCTCAGTGATTTGCAGGCGGGCAAGACACCAGGTGTAGATGGGATCCCCCCCAAATTCTACAAGCAGTATGCGGAACAACTGACACCCAAAGTGCAAGCTATGATTGTCCAAACCCTGAAAGACAGTGAGCGGAAGCGGTCATTGTCGTTATACCCAAACCAGGCAAGGACCCCGAGCTGTGTACCTCTTATCGGCCTATATCCCTGCTCAATGCCGACGCAAAGGTCCTCACTAAGGTACTGGCGCGGAGATTGAACACGGTCATACTCACCCTGGTACACGAGGACCAATCTGGCTTCAGGCCAGGGAAGAGCACTGACATAAACCTGGGGAGGCTGTACACAGTTCTGGGTTCTGCAAGACACTTGACCCTGACGGATGCAGTGGCCTCCCTAGATGCAGAGAAAGCATTCGACTCTGTAGAGTGGGAATATCTATGAGGGGTCTTGCGCCGTTTTGGATTTGGTCCTAAATTCATTACCTGGGTAAAAGCTTTATACAAGTCCCCAAGAGCGAAAATACGCACAGGGTCAACTCTCTCGTCCTCTTTTTGTCTCCAGAGGGGAACAAGACAGGGCTGCCCACTCTCCTCTGCGCTCTTTGCGCTGGCTATAGAGCCCATGGCGATCCTGCTATGAGCTGCTCCTGCGGTCTGCAGGATTTCCATGGGATCGGTGGAGGAAAAAGTTTCCCTATATGCCGACGATACCCTCCTGTATCTCAGAAATGTCAACTCTTCTCTTCAGGAGGCTCTTTCACTTATAATTTCTTTTGGCAGGTACTCGGGCATCTGTATTAATTGGGGGAAGTCGGTCCTCTTTGCGCTACACCCCTCTGGAGACCAACTACCGGTAGACACCCCGTTACAAATAGTATCTACATTTAAATACCTGGGGGTAGTTAATTTCCCAATTCACCCCTTTAAATCTTGAGCCTGTGCTATCCTCCCTGACTAGGAAATGCTCCGTCTGGAGGCCCCTACCCCTTACCCCGGTTGGTAGGGTTAACCTTATTAAAATGACGGTACTCCCCAAATTTCCATACCTAGGGCAGCACAGTGGTGTAGTGGTTAGCACTCTCACCTAGCAGTAAGAAGGGTCGCTGGTTCAAATCCCAACCACGACACTACCTGCCTGGAGTTTGCTTGTTCTCCCTGTGCCTGCGTGGGTTTCCTCCGGGTGCTCCGGTTTCTTCCCACAATCCAAAGACATGCAGGTAGGTTAATTGGCTTCTGTCCAAAAATTGGCCCTAGTATAGGAATTGGGACCTAGGATAGTGGGCTCCTTGAGGGTAGAGACCGATGTGAGTGTGCAATGTACAGGGGTAGGGACAATTGTAGACACTCACTCAGGTTGAACTGGATGGACTGGTGTCTTTATTCAACCTTACTAACTATGAAACTATGAAACTAACTATGAAACTATTTAGGCAGTCCCCGATCTCCATCCCACTTTCGTTCTCCCGAAAATTGAATAGCATACTGACTTCCTTTGTTTGGAGTGGGAGCACACCCAGAATAGCACAAACCACGCTTCAACTTCCCATCTCTCTGGGTGGCCTGGCGATGCCATGTTTTATTAAATACTACTGAGCTGCAGTACTTGTGACAGTCCGATGGTGGCTCTCTAACGAACCTGTGAACCCCGCAGCCACATTGGAAGCGGCACTGCTGGGTTCCTATTCTGAACTCAGGAACTTGATCCATAGGGGACCTCGCTCTAGCAATGACATTACTCCGTCCATGCGAACCACGTTAGGTATGGGATACGGTGAGGGCTAAGATAGAGTAACCCTACACTTGGTCACCACACACTCCACTCTGGGGGCACCTGAGACTGCCACATTTTGGATCCATCCCGGACCCAGTGATTTGGGCCCGGTATGGTATCGTAACGTTGGCGGATATAGTCTCCCCGAGTAAACTGCGGACATTTAACGACTTAAAGGAGGAACGAAACTTGCCCATCTTTATGTTCTTCAGGTACATACAGTTGCACCATGCCTACAGTACTCAGTTTCCCCAGCCTATTAGCCTAGAAGCTAATAAGATTGAACATATGTTGGCTGGGGCTGGGGATCTGAAACCTCTCTCTGCCCTGTGTGCGGAGTTTGTCAGCATGGATACATCTGCTGTCTCCCGGCTGTTTGACAAGTGGCAGGCGGACATACCTGCCTTGGGGGGTGATGATTGGGAGAAGGGCATCCAGCAGTACCTCCCCCTCATGATCTCGGCAAGGGATAGGTACACCCGACTCAGATTCCTCCACAGTGTCTACTATTCACCAGAACGCCTGACTAGAATATATCCCCATAGGAGTGCCCTCTGCCCTAGGTGTTTTCATGTTACATGGTATGTCAATATATCCAACTATTTTGGAGGGGGGTCGTGGCTGACATTAATGCCATTGGCAAACTCCGGGTCCCCTGTGACCCATTGCCACTACTACTGGGTATAGTGGACAACTTAGAGACTACACAAGCCAAAAAACAATTTGTATTCTACACAGCATTCTATGTGTGGAAAGCGATCCTTCTAAAATGGAAGGATCCTGCCCCGCCTACAGTGCACCAATGGAGGGCCCTGGTGGATGCAGCTCTGCCACTGTACAAGCTAACCTACGTAGGACATAACTGTCCCAAGAAATTTGAGAAAATCTGGGCAATGTGGGTCAAAGAATGGCAGGTCCAGGTTGACTGAGCCCTGATGAGAGAGGAGCCCACTCGGCGTGATACTGGACTCTAGGGATGGAACACTCCCGGTCTCACTCTGATCGCTCTTCATGGGCATCTACCTAAGAATATCAATCCTGACTGGTAGGGGGTTACAACCACATGATATACCCCCTTGCTAACGTTATAGGTAATTACTATGCCCATGACTATGCTATCTTACAAAGGTTTTACAAAGTGCCCTCTACAGCGATAGAGAGGTATGGTACTTAACTAACCTGCAAAATCACAGGCTCAGATGTAGTGGTGGTTAAGTCCCTTTGCACTGCTATTATGGTGTATTGCAATATACCGAATCGATTAATCCCTCTGTATGTAAGATGGAAACCTGAACTGTATATCTACTCTGCTATACTTTGCTAACTGAAGATTGCTGAGATTGTACTGCTGTTTTTTTTTTTCTTTCGTGTTTTTTCTTCAAAATAAATAAACTTTATGTTAAAAAAACAATAACAATGCCACCAGGAGTACAGCCATGAGCAGAGGATAGATTTCAACTACTAATGAATAGGCTATACTGCTACTGTATACTGATGGTGGCTAAGCTAGACTGACTGGATTGGCCCAGACCATATAGAAACAACTGAATACTAAAAGAAAAGAATGGGGTGTAGTAATAGTAACAGTGGTTCACTTGGTGAAAGTGCTATATCCTTTGAAAACCTGTAGACAGTGAATAGGCAGTGAGTACCAGCTTGTTTTAGTGTAAGTCTTGGGAGTTCTGGGAGATGCATCCACAGGTCCTGCTCTGCAGGGAGGATGAGCCAGTCAGGTTCAGCACCATTCTTCAGCAGGAGTGCAAGAAATGCAGCAGCCTAGCCCAGATCATAGCTAATTTACTCATTGCCGCTGGAAGACTTGAGCCTCCACCAGGCTCATAGCTACAGAATGCCATACATCAGTTGAGGGGACATAAGAGTAAAGTTGAGAACAGATTGCCAGTCCCAGGAGTCAGTGAGAGAGCTGCAAGACCACTTTATTTCCACTGTTTACGTTTAGGCACTTAGGTAATAAAGCCCCAGGTGTAGATGGGTTACCGTGGGAGGTCTATAAGGTTTATGGAACTGATTTATTGCCTGAATTATTGGAGGTATTTAATACAGCATTGGAATGTGGCTATCTCCCATCTTCTACGAATGAAGCAATTATATTTTTGTTAAAACCTGAAAAAACTCCTAATAACCCTGAATCATCACCCAATTTCATTACTTACTTTGGATGTGAAGCTATTGGCAAGTGTTAGCCACTAGATTGGCAAAAGTAAATAGTCTAGAAAAGTTTGGTTTTGGATCCTAGTTTAAAAGATGGATACAACTCCTTTGCGCTGCCCCAGTGGCACGGGTACAAGTAAATGGGTATATCAGCACCTTTTTCACTGCAACGAGGAACAAGACAGGAATGTTCATAATTACCTTTGCTTTTTGCTTTAGCCTTTGAACCTTTGGCTGCTTCTATCTGTCAATCATTGAATATTATTGGGTGAGTAGATCTTTAGGAGAGGATAAGATTGTTTTTTATGCTGACGATACACTGTTATTTTTGGGAGATACCTTGTCATCTTTAGAGGCAGTGATGACCTTGATTAATGCATATGGCTCTTTTTCAAGTTTACAATAAATAAATAGGTAAATCAGTTATTTTACCTTTGTACATTTAAATATCTATGTGTACAAGTCACATGACAAGTGATTTCATATGTGGAGAGGAATTTAGCCCCATTATTTAAGCAATTTGGGCAAGTGGGTAAGTTGCCTTTAACGATAATAGGTATAATTTGATAAAGATGATATGGATGCCACAAATACTATATTTTTTACATAATTGTCCTGTATGGCTTCCACGGAAATTTTTTAAACAAATAAATAACTTGTTTAGAGACTAGGGATGAGCTTCGTGTTCGAGTCGAACATACGTTTGACTCGAACATCAGCTGTTCGCCCGTTCGGCGAATTCCAAACATTATGGGCCGTTCGCGCCAAATTCGTGTGGCGCTCACGGCCCACAATGCACTGCGTCATCGCAGTGCATTGCTGGCTCATGATTGACCAAGCATGCACTGTGACCCCGCATGCTTGGCCAATCACAGCGCCAGCAGCGAGGAGAGCCATGATTGGCCAAAGGCAGGATGCCTGTGGCCAATCATAGCTCAGGCTGTGTAGTACACGTCCCACACTATATAAGGCCGCCAGCGCGGCGGCCTTGTGTAGTGTGTTGGCGTCTGAAGCAGTTAGTGGGTGTTCTGTGTACCTTCAACACAGTATACACAGATTGTTATCGGCCGATTTTCGATCTTGCTCTTCTGTAGTGGTTGTTGTCTGTGTGCCCTGACCGCAGTATACACCACTATATTCACCTCACCTATATAGCTAGTGATCTATCTTTTATAATAGAGCTTGCAGTCAGTAGTGTTAGGAGCTTGTGCGTGCTGTCTGCGTGCTCTGTACCCAGTACACACCGCTATAGCCACCTACATAGCTCTTCTCTATTTGAGCCATCTGCAGGAGTTATTGGAAGTTGTGTGTGCCTCCAGCACAGCACAGTATACATCTGTATATACCCCTTTAACTCTGGTGTTCTATAATAAAGGCATCTGCAGGAGTTAGTGGGTGTTTTGTGCCTCCAGCACAATATACACCTGTATCTACCCTTTATTGCTGTTCTCTAATAGAGCCATCTGCAGGGCTTAGTGGGTGTTGTGTGACTCCATTACAGTATACCCCTTTATCTCTGGTGTTCTATAATAAAGGCATCTGCAGGAGTTAGTGGGTGTTGTGTGCCTCCAGCACAATATACACCTGTATCTACCCTTTATTGCTGTTCTCTAATAGAGCCATCTGCAGGGCTTAGTGGGTGTTGTGTGACTCCATTACAGTATACCCCTTTATCCCTGGTGTTCTATAATAAAGGCATCTGCAGGAGTTAGTGGGTGTTGTGTGCCTCCAGCACAATATACACTACCCAACTGCTGTTTTACCCAACTCCCTTCAGGCCATTACCATGTCTGGAAGGCCAGCAAGGAGAGGCAGACAGGCGCGAGCCGATAAAAGAGGGCAAGCAGGCTCTGTGTCTAGAGACAACAGTGCTGGTTGTGGACGCGGTGCATTGTCATCAGCACGTGGCCATGGGACACGCTTGTCCTTCTTTTCGGCAGCTGGACATGTTCAACCGCAACATGCCAACGACTTGGCAGAGTGGATGACCAAGCCCTCTTCATCCTCCTCATCCTCTCTCACCCAGTCTCAGGGTACTAGCAAAGCAGCTGCCAACGCATCGTCTTCCCTCCTCTCAATGTCATCATCAGTGACTCCTTCCCTAGACCCACCACGTCCTCCTGAGGAGTCTCCTGAACTCTTTGAGCACAGTGTTGGGTACATGCTCCAGGAGGATGCCCAGTGTTTTGTAGGCTCTGATGATGACACTCAGCTAGAGGAAGGCAGTAGCGTGAATGCAGAGAGAGGGGATGCTCAAGAAGGACAGCAATCTGGCAGTCATGTTCCACAAGCTGCAGCATATTGCCAGGTTTGCTACAGCGATGAAGAGGGAGGGGATGATGAGGGCACTGACTCCACGTGGGTGCCTGGTAGGAGAAAGGAGGAGGAGGAGGAGGAGGCACATATCCAACGAGGCAGGATGCCCTCCGGGGGCCAGCTTAGGGGCAGCACACCGACTGAATCACACCGCAGAGCTCCGCCTGTGCAGGGCGCTGCCTCTGCACGTTATTCTAAAAGTTCTTTGGTGTGGGCCTTTTTTGAGACGAGTGCAACAGATCGCACCGCTGCTTTTTGCAACATATGTCTCAAGCGTATCTCCCGTGGCCAAAACATCAGCCGCTTGGGCACCACATGCTTGACCAGACATATGTTGACCTGCCATGCAGCTCGTTGGCAAGCGTACCTCAAAGACCCACACCAAAGAAAAAAGCGGACCTCTCCTTGCTCCTCATCAGCTGGCATCTCCAACCCCACTAGACCTTCAGTCCTCTCTGAAACCTGCTCTGAGAGGAATGAAGGTGTAGAATTAGGTGTGTCACAGCCAAGTGCTTCCGGGCACTCTGCTAGCAGTACACCCACGTCCGATTATAGCAGGCAAATGTCCCTGCCCCAGCTGCTGGACCTGCGAAAGAAGTTCACTCCCAGCCATCCACATGCCCAGTGGTTGAATGCTAGCTTGGCTAAATTGCTAGCACTTCAACTGCTGTCTTTTCAGTTGGTAGACTCGGCCCCCTTCCGTGAGTTTGTACAATGTACGGTTCCTCAGTGGCAGGTCCCCAAACGCCACTTTTTCTCACGGAAGGCGATTCCGGCTCTCTCCCGGCATGTGGAAGACAATGTCCTTGCCTCGCTGGACAGGGCGGTCAGCGGTAAGGTGCATATTACCGCTGACTCATGGTCCAGCAGGCATGGACAGGGACGTTACCTGTCTTTCACGGCCCATTGGGTCACTCTTCTGGCAGCTGGGAAGGACAAGGTGCAGTAGTGTTGGAGGTTGTTCCGCCACCACGCCTCCAAAATGCTACTATTGGTTGTGACACACCTCTCTCCTCCACCCCCTCCTCTTCTTCTTCCTCCATGGCCTCTTCCAGTGCTCTGTCCTCAGAACCAGCGGTGCTCCGTAGGCGTTCCAGGGGCTACGCAAGTATGCAGGCAAAACGATGCCATGCCGTGCTTGCGCTGGTTTGTTTGGGGGACAGGAGCCACACTGGGGCGGATGTTTTGTCAGCTCTGCAGGGGCAAGCCGAGAGGTGGTTGACGCCACGCCAGCTTAAGCCAGGAATGGTGGTTTGCGACAATGGCACCAACCTCCTCTCCGCCCTCCGACAGGGACAACTGACCCATGTGCCCTGTGTAGCTCACGTCCTTAACCTGGTGGTGCAGCGGTTCTTGGGCAGGTACCCGGGCTTACAGGATGTCCTGAAGCAGGCCAGGAAAGTCTGTGTGCATTTCCGCCGATCATTTAATGCATGTGCACGGCTGGCTGAGCTCCAAAAGGAGTTGAACCTGCCCCAAGAACCGCCTTATATGTGACATGCCCACCAGGTGGAACTCAACGTTGGCCATGCTGCAGCGGCTGCACATGCATCAGAGGGCCATCAATGAGTACCTGTGCGACTACGGCACCGGGACAGGGTCAGGGGAGCTCAGTTTTTTCTCACCATGCCAGTGGGGCATGATCAGGGATGCATGCACTGTCCTGTCACCGTTTGAGGAGGCCACAAGGATGGTGAGCAGTGACAGTGCATGCATCAGTGACACTTTACCCCTTGTCCACCTCTTGGAGCATACGCTGCGTGGAATAATGGACAGGGCACTTGAGGCAGAACAGAGGCAGGAAGAGGAGGACTTCCTTGCCTCTCAAGGCCCCCTTTATCCAGACAGTGTTCCTGCTGTGCCACCCATCACACAGGAAGAGGATGAGGAGGAGGAAGAGGAGGATGATTGTGTCAGCATGGAGGTGGAGGCTGGCACTCAGCATCAGCAGCAGCAATCTTGTAGGGATGATTTACAGTCCCAAGAAACACGTGGACTTGTACGTGGCTGGGAGGAGGTAGCTGCGGATCATGTTGTCCTTAGTGACCCAGAGGACTCCGGACCGAATGCCTCAGCTAACCTACGCTGCATGGCCTCCCTGATCCTGCAAAGCCTGCGGAAGGATCCTCGTATTCTTCGGATCAAGGAGAGGGACCATTACTGGTTGGCCACTCTCCTTGATCCACGGTACAAGGGTAAGGTTGCCGACCTTATCTTGCAATCGCAGAGGCAGCAGAGGATGAGACATCTCCGGGAGGCCTTGCAGAAAGGTCTGTGCAACGCGTTCCCAGAGACTGGGAGGTTACAAACTCCTGGTCCTGGACAACGTGTTGCTGAGGCATCGGTCAGAAGGAGCGGTGGAGAAGGTGGCCGTCTGACTGATGCTTTCAGACAATTTTTTAGTCCGCAGCCCCAAGGTATGATCGGTTCCAGCAACCATCGCCAGCGTCTGATTTACATGGTGCAGGAACACCTAGGGGCAAGGTCAGACTTGGACACCTTTCCCACCGAAAATCCTCTGGCTTACTGGGTCTTGAGGATGGATCACTGGCCAGAGCTTGCACAGTATGCAATTGAGCTACTGGCCCGTCCTGCATCCAGCGTTCTTTCAGAACGCACCTTCAGTGCTGCTGGTGGCTTTGTTACCGATCACAGGGTGCACCTGTCCACCGAATCAGTTGATTGACTGACCTTCATCAAGATGAATCAGTCTTGGATCACCCACAGCTACCAAGCACCTGAAGCTGATGTAACCGAATAATTTTTTTTGAAATATCACATCCCTTCAAGACTGCCTATGCTGATGCTGAGTGACTGTCCTGTTATGTTGATTGTCTATCCTCTTCCTCCTCCGCTGATATGTTGGAAGAACATTTCTGGTTCTGGGTGATGCCATCAGCCCAATTTTTCTGCCCCTGTTTAACAGGGGCGTTTAATTACAATTTTTGATGCAATGCTTTGCAACATGGCTAATTCCTGCAATAAAAATAGAGTATATGGGAGAGGTTGCAGTGTTGTGGCACCAGCACCAGTGCCTAAGGTCCAATTTTTCTGCCCCTGTTTAACAGGGGCGTTTAATTAAAATTTTTGATGCAATGCTTTGCAGCAGGGCTAATTCCTGCAATAAAACTAGAATATATGGGAGAGGTTGCAGTGTCCTGGCACCAGCACCAGTGCCTAAGGCCCAATTTGTCTGCCCCTGTTTAACAGGGACATGTAATTACAATTCTTGATATAATATTTCACAGGAGGGTCCGTTCCTGTGCCCACCCAGAGTAACTGTGAGGACTTATAGTGTTGTGGCACCAGCACCACAACCACCAAAGGTCAATTTTTCTACCACTGTTCAACAATGGCATGTAATTACAATTCTTGATATAATCGTTCACAGCAGGGCGCTCCAGCGCCCAAGAGTCACTTTGAGGGCTTACAATGTTGTGGCAAAACCAACACCTTGTTCCGCCATTTCTGCAGAGCATATAGGGCAGGCCCCTACTTTCAAACATCCAACTTACAAACATCTCCTACTTGCAAACGGAAGGAGACAACAGCAAGTGAGATGAAAAAAGATGGACGACAAAACAAATTATACAGGGGTGATAACCCTTCCCTATGTTTTCCAAAAAGCTTAAAAATTGTTTTTTTGACTGGAGCTACACTTTAAAAATATACCAGTTGAAAATTACAAACAGATTCAACTTAACACAACAAACCTACACAGTCCCTGTCTTGTTTGCACCGCCTGTATACTGCTGTTCTGAGTATATAGGGCCTGGGGGCCACACGCATTTCCTTTTTTTAATATGGGTACTGGGTTCCCCTTAATATGCGTACAAGACCCAAAGGGGCACCCCCCAGGCACCATATTTAAAGGAATATTTCACTTTTTTTTCACTTTAATCGTCATTAAAATCAGTGCTCCCGCCAAAACTGCCATTTTTAAAAACATTTTAGGCATTGACCCATGTCCCCTGGGGCAGGAGCCAGGTCCCCAAACCCTTTTTAGGACAGTATCTTGCATATTAGCCATTAAAATGAGCACTTTTAATTTCGAACGTTCGAGTCCCATAGACTTCAATGGGGTTCTAAAGTTCGTACGAATTTGGGGTCCGTTCGAAAGTTCTGGTGCGAAACGAACCGGGGGGTGTTCGGCTCATCCCTATTAGAGACCTTATCTGGAGATATAAAGAACCCCGAATTAGACTGGAAACGTTGCAGTTGCCTAAGGATGAAGGAGGCTTGGCTGTTCCTGATGCCAGGTTGAATTATCTGGCATCACAACTCCAGCAATTATATGGATGGAATGCTATAGACTGTGAGGATATTATACATCAAATTATATTTTCTCAACTGCCAATAGATCCACCAGTGCAGTTAATAGTAGTTCATAATTTTTATAGTAAACGTAGATATCCTACATTTTATTTACTACATAGGATTTGGACCACTGTTCAACAAGATATTTGTTATGAAGGATATACACAATATATGGCCATATGGAATAATTCCCAATTATTGTGAAAACAAACAAAACAAAAATATCGCGCTTGGGGTAAACCTAAAAGCTGCAACTAAAAACCATCTAATATCAAAATATGGATCAATTCAGAAAAAATTATATATAAAGTTGCGCTAAGAATACGTGAAAATAAAAGTGAGAAACCTAATACAAATCACTAAAAAAATTACAAATCAAAAAACATCCTGTATAAAGTTCAATCAAGAAAAAAGGAGTCTTTGTAATCAGGGACTCTTAATTCCAAAGAGAAACCAATGAATAGGGAAGCCAATCCTTTTTGCGAATTCAGTGTGATCTTCCTGGCTTTGCCACTATCAAATCCAAAACTGAAAAAGGTTTGACTCTTACCGCAATGGGTGGACTCCAAATCGGCGGAGTCGTTAGCGAGAGCAGACAGCCCTCTGCAGGATTCTTTAGCGTGTAATCCGTTCCGGTGTGCTACTAAAATATGCGGATCGTTCAAAGGTAACCAGCCTAGATCGAAAGGTTCCCGGAAACCGTCGTATGTCCTACTTCTCCTCTCGGTCACCGTAGAAAAAGATAGAGTGGTTATCCGATCTCCCTGTGCGTCTGGAGTTATCTACAGCTCCCCAACGAATCGTCGGATGTCAAGGTTTTTAATACGCAAACCTCCTCTGTCACCAGATCCAGGAAGGTGTTAGAGGACATTAATTCCCAATTACCTGAATTTGGATTTATGGAAAAAGGCAGGTATTCTGCTTCTCACACAACTTTTTGATAATGATGTTTTGCAATCATTTGATAAATTGGCAGAAAAATATCACTATCACAAATTTTTTTTTCAATGCTTACAACTACGGCATGCTTTGCAGAGCCAAGGAAAGACCTATATAAGTCACCGCGCACAGTGTCCACACCATTAGAGCGGGAGAGAGCGTTGTGTCAACATCAGAAGAACAGAAGAAGACAGCGATGACAAAGGAGAAAGCTGGGCCACCGCTAGCAAAAGAGCGGCAAAAGAGCAGAAGACAGTGGAGGAGCCTGACGAGAAGAACTGGAAAGTGCAGAGAAGTCGGAAGACAATTGACAATTTATCCCCCAGGTGAATGGGTAGGGGTACGCTGTACCCCATACTCATTCACATAGGGTGGGGGGCCCCCTTATTAAAGGGGGCTCCTGGATTCCGATAAGACCCCGGCCGCAGACCCCGACAACCAACGGCCAGGGTTGTTGGGAAGAAGCCTTTGTCCTCATTAACATGGGACAAGTGCTTTGGGGTGGGGGGCCGCAGGGCACCCCCCCTTCCCCAAAGCACTCTCCCCCATGTTGATGGCATGCGGCCTGGTATGGTTCAGGAGGGGGGGCACTCACTTGTCCCCACTCCCTTTCCTGACCGGCCGGGCTGTGTGCTCGGATAAGGATCTGGTATGGATTTCGGGGGGGACCCCACACCGTTTTTTCAGCATAGGGGTTTCCCCTTAAAGTGGAAGTAAACTCCCCTGTCGTTTTCAGCCAAGGAAGCTGCCATCTTTGCCTCTGTTTAATATTCAACTGCTATGGTGCTGCACATGTGATTCGTTATGACACCAGCCATTGGATGGTTTGATAGTTTGGCTGAGAGCACAGCCAATGTGCAGTTAGCATTCTCGGCATGACTTTTTTTAAAACTGTTTAAATCAATGGGTTTACTTCCACTTTAAAATCTATACCAGGCGACGGGGCTTGCAAAGTGTCAGTCTTACCGATGAAAGCTGCGAGATTGACTTCCCTTTCTAGTCCCGTCGTACCTGGAGTCACGTTCAAAATGAACAGAGGGCCAAGTCCGTTCATTTTGAAAGTCCGTTCGTGTGTACGCAGGTCAGCTCGTTCAGAAAGTCCATCGGACCTCTGCCGAAAAGTCAGTTTGTACGCGGCATAAGACCCTTTAAACAGGGACTCATAGGAAGTATATATTCTTTGTTACAAACAATATCTAAACCCAATTCACAAGAGGACAGTTTTGGGCGGTGGTGTCGAGATTTAGAAACGCTTAGCAATGAGGAGTAGGGGCAAGCGCTGAAAATTTTATGTGAGCTATCCTTATCCTCCTCAGAGTGCTTGACTCAGTTATTTATCATTCATAGAGCCCATTATACTCCTTTAAAGCTGTATTCCTGGGGTAAAGCAACTATGTCAAATTGCCCAAGTAGTACTACTGGCATAGGTACATTAATACATATGTTGTGGCGATGTCCCAAACTTAATCGCTATTGGGAGTGTGTATTTGATACTTTAAATTACCTTGCTCTACACGGGTTTAGTTTGATCCAAAAATTTCATTGCTAGGGATTATAACGGAAGATACTTTGCCAGTTGAAATGCATGTGGCTGAGAACTATGTATATGGAAAGTAAACTTATGGTTATCAAACTATTCACCAACAATATATCAATGGAGTAAAGTAATTCATCTTAATCTAAGATGAGGGGAATTATAAAACATATAAACATAGGAGAACTCCTACAAAAATTTGTGAAAATCTGGTACTGGTAGTTAGTCTCCAACTTGTCTGGACAGTCAGTTGAGTATTATTACGATACAGAGAAAAGTTGACAATGAGTTTGATTTTTGGAGGGGAATAATTGCATACAAATATAAGTACCATTTAGGTGTAATAATGTGATGTAGGGTTCTGAATAATGATTGAAATATAGTCCGTCGAGCGCAGATACAGTATAGAAGGTTTTTCCTATTTTTGTATGTGTTGTTATTGGGTGGGAATATGCGATGGTTATGTTTTGTGTGTTTTTTTATTTTGTTTATATATATATATATATATATATATATATATATATATATATATAAAAACAATACAAAAATGATTTAATTAAAAAGAAGACCCTTAGGTAACAGTACAGTCTGAACTGTTGAGAACTTGGCAACATTGTGCAGAGAGTGATTATCACCTTCAGACACTGGTGAAAAAATGGAGACACATTCTGTATGGGAGGGGTTATATAGGAGAGGACTTTCTGTCTTTTTGCCATGGGATTGTAGCTGGTTGTACTCTCTCTGATGGCACCAAGAGAGCAGCTTTTCCTGGGCGATTCCATTTAGATTCCTCTTGCACTCCTTTGTGGCCCCAAAAGTCAGCTGCTCCTTTACATCGCTATCAGTGTGTACTACACCTCCCAAGGTTCCCAGTGCGTGGCATTAAGGTCTATGGGCTTGCTTGGCTTTTGCTCTCCCCCTGCTGGCTGGAGGGAGTGGTGCAGCTTAGCTTCAGTTTCTCAGCAAAAAGAAGTGCATAATAAGGCACCTTGATCTCCATACTTCAATACTCCAGACCTAGCTACATCAGAAATATAGACCCAGAGAGAGAAAAAGAGGAACGGTGGATGGAAATGAGGGATTGGAACTAAGAAGAGGAAGGGATTCTAATAAATATTAAATAGTCCATCCTTACCAGTATATCCCAGAAATGTTTTATGTTAAAAGAAAGTATAAACAGAGTAAATGTCAGCTGTCATTCTAATGACATTCAGGCACTTATTAGTAACGCTGAGGTTACCAGTGCATGGAAAATGCTCACTTGCTTTTGAAGTCGAAGTCCTTTAGAAACCTATTGATTCCCAGTGTGGATTGTGTTGTACAGGCACAGTTTCTCTTTAGGAACCTTTGAAAAGAAACAGGTTTCCATTCATGACTTAAAAAAATCAATGCAGTGTCAAGCAGTGATAATATTAGATCTGCTTAGCTACTCTATTATAACTGCTGATCTGTGGTAGGGCCACATGGAAAACAGTAGTTTAACAGGAAGCAAGTGGGAAGGGAGCAAGTATGCCATATGTAGCATTTGTACATTGACTACTGTTAAAAGTTTCAGTGTACAGAAAAGTTATTTCGTGGTATGAAATGACAGCTGCATTTTAATGTGCAGCATGTAAACTGCCATCAAATTGTTCTTATAAAAATCTAGATATAAAATACAGGTGTGACAAACAGCTGCAATTGTCTTGAGGGGTGAGCTTTGATAGTCTGTATTTACAGCCAAAATTGTGACTCTTTTGTGGACCACAGAGTTGATAGGAATCTGCCTCCCTGTCTTTTGAGCTCTAGTCAGTAAGAGTGTGGGTGGGCTCCATGGCCACCAATACAGGTAAAGATTTTTCCTAGTCTGGAAAACAGGTATTTTTTAAAAATAGATATGCCTAATTTAGGAGGTAGAGCCAAACAGACAACCGGGACAGCTACAGCTACTAAATTTCCTTTTTCACTGTTTGTTTCGATATGCCTTTTCCGGAAATTTATGTTTTGTTACCAAGCTTGCTGGCGCAAAAAAAGTGATGCCCGCTGAGTGGACTACATTTTTTTTAAGCTTTGAATACAGTAGGGAAAGGTTAAGACCATGGTCAGTTGTTTTTTCCTTTTGTTGTATGTCTCTGATCAGGGAGATTTCCCTTCACTTTCTTTTCTGTAGACACATCAGGAAGTAAAAGAATATCTCCAAAGCAAGGGAAAATTCAACCTACCTGCGTACACACGACCGTAATTCTCGTTGGAAAAGCCTTGGATGGTTTTTCAGATGGAATTTCGCTAAAGCTGGCGTTGCCTACACACGGTCACACCAAATTCTGACAGTCGAGAATGCGGTGACGTACAACACTATGACAAGCCGACAAAATGAAGTTCAATGCTTCTGAGCATTCATAGGAATTTTGCACATCAGAATTGCTACAGACGATTGGAATTTTTCGATCAAAGCTTTTTCCGTCTGAAAAATTGAGAACACGCTCTCAATCTTTTGCTGGCTGAAATTCCGCCAGCAAAAGTCCAATGGAGCCTACACACGGTCACATTTTCTGATGAAAAGCTCTCATCGGTCTTTTGCTGGCCGAATTTCCGATTGTGTGTACGTGGCATTAGTCAGCTGTCACCAGGATTGCCAAGTTTACATATTTCTTTAGTTTGTAAAAAAAAAACCCTGATTTCTCCCATCCATTAATTCCATGGAAGGGGAAACTATCTGTGGAAATACGTTGGCTGCCTCCCTGTAGTCTCCAGCACAGGTTCCACTTCCCCCACTACAACCAATAGCATGCTTGCTCCAGGTCTCAGCATTCAGAGAAGATGGATGGAACTTCCTCCTTCAGTCCTGCTCTGCCTCCCACCTTCTGCCCTGTTTACAATGGGATTCTAATGTAACTACATTGGAGGTACTTTGTTGTAAGAAGACTCTGATGTTAGGGGGGATTCTGATGCAATGGGGGACACTGGACATTATTATTTAAGGGGTCTTTGCTGTATGGGGAATGCTGGGGACTCTTATTTAAGGGGCTACTTTGATGTAAGGAAAAATTTGAGGAGTCTGATTTGATAGTAGGAGACTGCTGAATACTATATATAGTATTATTTTGTTTTTGTACTTTACATTCTGACCAAAGTTATCATTGTCTCAACAGTTGTTGATTTTAATGAAGTTTTTCTTTAAGGTAAGCTCAGTCAGACGAAGTGATATTTTTTGTGTGCAGAAAAGCATATGTAATGGAAACGTTTACTTTTAAAAAATACTCTTTTGTCTCAAGGTCTATGTGTGTCTGTGAGACTGAATGGTAATAAGGGGTCTTTTATGACAACAAGGAATGTGGCATATCTGTCCAGTGAATATAGAAACTAGGCACAGATTCTGTTTATCAGGCCCTTTTTAATTTCCTCTAACTGTTGGGCTACATCTGGCCATGCCAACTGTTCACTGTGGTGTGCTGCAGAATTTTTCTTATGTTCTAAAAAAATAAAAAATAAATCTGTTAATTTATAGTATACAAGTGATCATGGATCAGTTTGAACACATCAAAATACTTGAAGAGGTCATGTTGCCTTATGCCGAAGAGGAAATGCCCTTGAAATGGGTGTTTCAATAAGACAACAACCCCAAACACGCTATTAAGCGAGCAGCATCTTGGTTTCAAATCAGCAAAAATAACGTTATGGAGTGGGCAGCCCAATTCCCAGACCTTAATCTAATAGAAAACTTGTGGGGTGACATTAAAAAATGCTGTTTCTTAGGTGAAACCAAGAAATGCTGAGAAATTGTGGAATGTAGTGCAATCGTCCTGGGCTGGAATACAGGTGCCAGAAGTTGGTCGACTCCATGCAACACAGATAAGAAACAATTCTCAGAAACAGTGGTTATACAACTAAATATTAGTTCAGTGAATCACAGGAGAGCTAAATCTTCAAGCATTTTTAGATTTATATTGTAGATGTTTGAGTTTGTACAGAAAAAACTGGATTTTTAAAACAGCTTACCTGTAAAATCCTGTAAATTCAGGGTGAGGACAAAAACCACCTCATCCTTATGCATGATCAAATATGGCTCTTTACAAGACAGAGCTGCTAGTTCCGATACTCTTCTAGCAGAAATGGCAACCAGAAAGATTATCTTTCTTGTCAAAAAGAACCAAGGGAATTTCTCGTAAAGGCTCAATGGCTGATTCTGCAAAGCCGATAAGACCAATTTTAAATCCCAAGGATTTAGAGATGCCTTGATAGGGGGATTAATCAGTGTTACCCCGTGAATAAGCTACACACCAAGAGTGGAAAGCAAGAGGCCATTGAAAAAAACACTGACAAAGCTGGGATCTGACTTTTGATAGTCGAGGCCAGCCTCTTTTCAGCTCCCATTTGCAGGAAGTCAGGCATCCTGCCTATGACATACTTCATGTGGTGCCAACCCATGGATCCACACCAAGAAACATATGCCTTCCAGACTCTATAGTAAATGATTATGGAAGCTGGCTTCCTGGCATTAATCAAAGTAGACACTACCAAAGGAGATCACCCATGATCCTTTATAAAGTGAGATTCAACAGTCAAACCTATTCAATTTTTCGTCCGTAAGGTAGGATGAAATACCAGACCTTGTGCGAGAAGGTCTGGCTATAATGGCAGAGTCCTACTGCCATCTTTATGATCTTGATAAATCAAGATCTTCTGGGACCCACCAAAAAAAAAACCTCCTTCATTCCTGCTTGATCCTGCGGAGAAGGCACAAAAGTAGCAGAACTGGAGGAAACACATAGATCAGTGAAAACTGATCCCATGGGAAGACTAATACATCCGTTCTGCCTGCTAGCGGATCCCTTGTTCTCGACACAAAGTTGTCGACTTTGTTGTTGAATCTGGACGCGAAAAGGTCCATGTCCGGAATACCCCATCAAGATTCAGATCAGGAAGATGGGGTGAAGAGACCATTCTCCCGGAAATAATTGCTGGCGACTCAAATAGGTCAATTCTCTATTCCTGGAAAGAAATTGCCAATAGGCAAGGAATGCTGTGTTCTGCCCAAGCTAGAACATTATTCACCTCTTATTGGGCTGCACGACTTCTCGTGCCCCCCTGGTGATTGATGTAAGCCACAGCCGTGGCCCTGACAGGACAGTCCAGTAGTTTGACCGTCCAAGATTCTAGGGCCAGACGTACTGCCCGAATCTTCCAAAATGTTGATGGTCCAGGTTAAGAGGACCTTGCCTATCTCCCCTGGACAGAATCTTCTTCCAGGGCTGCTCCCCAGCCTAGAAGGCTGGCATCCGTTAACACTTTCCAGGATACAGGTAGAAAAGATTTTCCCTTTTGCTGGAGAACAACCAAATTAGGCTCTGACTTACGTCGGGAGCTAAGCGTATTGGAAAAAAACAAGGCCTGAATCTTTTTATTCCAGACCGACAGGATGGTGTTTTGAAGCAGTCTTGAGTGAAAACTGCGCGTAAGGGACAGCCTCGAAGGAGGCCACCATTTCCCCTAACAATCTCATGCACAGCCGAATGTAAGGATTTTTTTTTGTTTTGATAAGTTGAATTAGTCCGACAATGGAACTGATTCTTGTCTGGGGTAAAAATACCTTCTTCTATACGGTATCTATAACCAGCCCCAAGTACTGTAATCTCATTGATGTTTCAAGGAGGATTTATCTAAGTTGAGTATCCAACCCAGAGATTCCAGGTAGTTTACAGCTGTGATCAGACTCTGGTTTAGACCCGAGACTGAATAATCTATTTAAAGGTAGATAGTCTAAATAGGCTAGGACTGTTATGCCTTGAGCCCTTAAAGCGGTTCTTCACCCTAAAGGGGAAGTTCCGCTAATCTTATCCCTCCCCCCCTCCGGTGCCACAATCGGCACCTTTCAGGGGGGAGGGGGGTGGTTACCTAGATAATCCAGGTAACTGCACCCACTTCCGGCCAGACCGCCGCAGACCCCCGCAGACGCTCCGCCCCCCCGTTGTGTTCTGGGAAACACACAGTTCCCAGAGACACAGCGGGGGACCATAAGAGACGCGCAGCGCGACTCGCGCATGCGCAGTAGGGAACCGGGCAGTGAAGCTGTCATGCTTCACTTCCCGATTCCCTGACAGAGGATGGCGGTGGTGGCAGCAGCGAGACGAGCGGTCGCTCGCCATCTGCCGCCGACATCGCTGGAACCTGGGACAGGTAAGTGTGATTTTATTAAAAGTCAGCAGCTGCAATATTAGTAGCTGCTGGCTTGTAATTTTTTTTTTTAGGTGCAGCTCCTCTTTAATCTGGCTAAAGGAGGTGCCAGAATCTTTCAGAACACCCGTGGTGCTGTGGCTAAACCGAATGGCACAAGTGAAAATGATTTTATATTTCAAAGCGCAGAAATTTCTGGTGAGCGGGAAATATTGGCACGTGGAGATATGCATCTTTGATATCGATTGAAGCCAAAAACCCCCCTCCTTGCAGGATGGACACAACCGATCGGATTGACTCCAAGGCGAAAGGATCGGATGTTTAAGTGCTGATTCAGATCTTTGAGATCTAGAATGGGTCTTACATCTCCGTTTGGTTCTGGAACTGTGAAAGGTTTGAATCAAAACCTGTGCCCTGTTCCACTAAGGGAACCTCCGATATCACCGACTGGGATAATAGATGATCCAGAGCCAGAAAGACTTCTTATGCCCCGTACACACGAGCGGACTTTTCAACATCCAAAGTCCGAAGGACCGAGTCCGTCAGACTATCTGATCGTGTGTGGGCTGCAACGGACTTTTGATTCGCCAAAGTCTGACGGACTTTAGAAATGAAGCATGCTTCAAATTTTCCCGACGGAACTCCGCCGGACCCGGTCCCCTTCGAAAACTCCGCTCGTGTGTATGCTACTCCGACGGACTAAAACCGACGCTAGGGCAGCTATTGGCTACTGGCTATGAACTTCCTTATTCGAGTCCAGTCGTACGTCATCACGTTCGAATCCGTCGGAGTTTAGTGTGATCGTGTGTGGCCAAGTCCGTTCGGCCGAAAAGTCTGTCAGAACTCTGTCGGAACTCTGGCGGAACTCCTTTGGAAGTCTGTTGGACATAAGTCCTCTCGTGTGTACGGGGCATTACACTCGGAACTCTAGCTGTAACCTAGAGAAAACTGCAGAAGCCACCCATCTGTCTTGACATTGTTTCTGCCAGATCTTTTGAGAAATGCAGGAGCCTTTCCCCCCACCCGAGCGAGCAGGAGCGCCCCTTCATGAGGAGGCTTTAGCATCCTGCTTTGTGGACTTTCTGCTCCAAGATCTTATCTGACCCTGGTGCTGCCCTTGGGGTCTTTCCCTTGAACCTGACGGTTGAGGCTGTTGAGACTGCCTAGAGGGCTGATGCCCCTGGCACGGGAGAGGCAGCAAGTTTAACCACTTCAGGACCGCCGTATTGCCAATGTACGTCAACACAATGGCACAGGCAGGCACAATCACGTAGATGTACGTGCCTGCCTTCTAGCGGGTGGGGGGTCCGATCAGACCCCCTCCCGCTAGATACGGCGGTCCCTTTCGGTGCCGGAGCGATCCGCGATGAGGGGATGGCCGTTGGTTTCTGGCCATCCCCTCTCGATCGCTCCTGGCCAGTGACGAACTTCCTCCCCTGTGAAAATGTAAACACAGGAGGAGGAAGTGATGTCACACTCCTCGTGGCGGTCTTTTTGAACCGGACAGCGAGGAGTGAAGACGTTCAAGTAAGTGCACCAACAGTCCACTGACACATAGGTACACATAGGCACACATTTCACCCCAGTCACCCCCCGATCGGCCCCCCGCCCCCCCCCCCAGTCACAGTGTCACTAATGCAGTGTTCATTTATTTATTGATCACTACATTTAGTGTCAGTTGTGACTGTAAAAAGTGTCAGGGCAGCTAGTGTTAGGCCCCTTTAGGTCCAGGGTAGCCCCCTACCCCCCCTAATAAAGGTTTAACCCCTTGATTGCCCTCCCAGTTAACCCTTTCACCCTCTTTTACCAGTGTCACTAAGCGATCGTTTTTCTGATCGCTGCAATAGTGTCACTGGTCCCGCTAGGAAGCTAGTTTTTTTTTAGGTTCAACGCCAGGTTTTTATAGCGTTAGGTACCCCGATATATAACCTAATAAAGGTTGATTGCCCCTAGAGTTAACCCTTTCACCAGCGATCGCTGCATAAGTGTCACTGGTGACGCTGGTTAGCCAGTTAGTTATTTAGGTACCCCCATATAAATACCCAATAAAGGTTTTAACCCCTGATTGCCCTTAGTTAACCCTTTCACCAGTGATCACCGTATAAGTGTTACGGGTGACGCTGGTTAGGTAGCTCGCTTTTTATAGCATCAGGGCACCCGCCATTTATTACCTAATAAAGGTTTAACCCCCTGATCACCTGGCGGGTGATATAAATTTGGTTTTAGGGTCAGAAAGGGTCTGCGTCGCCCCAGGCAGTGCTAGGTTAGTGCCAGCACCGCTAACACCCACGCGCAAAGCATACACCTCCCTTAGTGGTATAGTATCCGAACAGATCAATATCTGATCTGATCAGATCTATACTAGCGTGCCCAGCAATTTAGGGTTCTAAAAAAACGCATTGTTAGCAGGATCAATCCAGATACCTGCTAGCACCTGCGTTTTGCCCCTCTGCCCAGCCCAGCCCAGCCCAGCCCAGCCCACCCAAGTGCAGTATCGATCGATCACTGTCACTTACAAAACACAACACACATAACTGCAGCGTTCGCAGAGTCAGGCCTGATCCCTGCGATCGCTAACAGTTTTTTTTGTAGCGTTTTTATACAGTCGCTGACAGGCTAGGTGCTTTTTTTACCTGTGAGTCTCACTACTGTACCCCTAAATTTAGAGCCCAAAATGGCAAAGCGAAGGTACACTAGTGAAGAGGCCTACACGTTTCTGAGCATGACAGATAGTGAAGAGGAAGACACTGATCTGTCAGATTCAGGCTCAGAATACGAACCTGTAGAGGACAGCGCCTCCATGTCAGATAGCTCTGACGACGAAGAAGAGGTCCCTGCTAACGTCAGGCGTACCCGACCCCAATTTTCTGATGTTGTTGAGGTGCAGGAACCGCAAGTCCCTCGTATGGAGTATAGAGCCAGTACTAGCGCCGCTCATCCTTTTGGTGAACTGGCAAGCACCAGCGGCCTAGTACACCCTGGACGTACATCCAGCACTGCAGTATCACGTGGTGACGTGGCGAGTCCCATAAGTGCAGTTCAAGCTGGCGAGGTGGCAAGCACAAGTAGTGTCCCGCTGCCACCAAAAAGAAGACAAAGACAGGCCCGTCGTACCCATAGTGCCCTTCCTGCAGAATTCGCCTATCCTAATTGGGTGCCCACCACTTCTGCAGAACCCGTACTTCCCCCATTCACTGCCCAACTCGGTATTCAGGTGGATACAGATGATTTTACGCCACTCGATTTTTATTCTCTGTATCTCACGGAAGATCTCTATAGATCTATTGTGGACCAAACCAATTTATATGCTGGTCAACACATCGCCGCTAATCCCCAGTTGCCGTCTCTTGCCAGAGATTGGAAACCAGTTACGGTTTCCGAATTTAAGACGTTTCTGGGCCTTTCCCTCAACATGGGCACACATAAATTCATGCGGATGCGGGCTTATTGGTCCACGCATCCGGCTGACCACATGCCCGTGTTCTCTAACTCCATGTCCAGGAAACGATACGAGCAGATCTTGCGGTTCTTGCACTTCAGTGACAATGAACTTTGTCGTCCACGTGGAGACCCTGAATACGATCGGCTCTACAAAATTCGGCCCCTCATAAACCACTTCAACCAACGTTTTGCAGACTTGTTTACTCCCCAAAAAGTTGTCTGCGTTGATGAGTCCCTGGTTAAGTTTACTGGTCGCTTGTCATTCAAACAGTACATTCCCAACAAGCGTACCAGATACGGGGTCAAGCTCTATAAGTGCTGTGACAGGGCCACAGGCTATGCATGGAGCTTTATGGTTTATGAGGGTAAAGATAGTTACGTAGAGCCGGAGAACTGCCCTGATTACATAGGAAGCGCTGGCAAGATAGTGTGGAAATTGGTGTCACCCTTATTCGGAAAGGGGTACCACTTGTACGTGGACAACTATTACACCAGCGTGCCACTGTTTAGTCATTTATTTGATCATCAGATTGGAGCATGTGGCACCGTGCGACCTAATCGCCGGGGCTTTCCCCAGCGGCTTGTAGATTCCCGTCTTAGGCTGGGGGAGAGAGCCTGCTATCGGTGTAATAATTTGCTCGCTATGAAGTGGAGGCATAATAAGAATGTTTTCGTTCTTACCTCCCTTCATGCAGACACGACGGTCCAAATTTCTACGGTGACTGGTATTGTGGAGAAACCCCTCTGTGTCCACGAATATAACAAAAATATGGGAGGGGTGGACCTCAATGACCAGATGTTGGCGCCGTATCTAACTTCCCGTAAGACCAGACGCTGGTACAAAAAAGTGTCTGCTTACTTATTTCAATTGGCTTTGCTGAATGCTTTTGTGCTATACAAAACTTCAGACGGGACATTAACCTTTCTTTTCTTCCAAAGAGAGGTTGTCACAGAGCTTCTGTATCCAGAGGGTCCTGTACCTCACCATTCCCAACCAAATGCAGTAAGCCGGCTGCATGAGAGGCATTATTCTTATGTCCTCCCGAGTACCCCTACCCAACGAGCCCCCCAAAAAAAGATGTCGTGTCTGTAGCAAGCGCGGATATAGGCGTGACACCCGTTCTTATTGTCCACGCTGTCCTGGCAATCCTGGTCTTTGTCAGGGTGAGTGTTTTGAACGCTACCACACACTAGTGAAGTATTAGCGTAGGGTACAGCATTTCACAGGCTAGGCACACTTACACAGGGTCTCCCAAGATGCCATCGCATTTTGAGAGACCCGAACCGTTACAGTTACAGTTTACAGTTCAAAAAAAAGTGTATAAAAAAAAAAAAAAAAGTAAAATAAAAAAACCAAAAAAAATATAAAATATAAAAACCAAAAATAGTTGTCGTTTTATTGTTCTCTCTCTCTCTCTCTTCTCTCAAATTTTTTAAACTTTACGGTTTACTGTGTTATTGTTAACCATTTTTCATGTTTTCAGGTACGCCATTCAGCTGCAGCGTGGATTTATTTATCTTGACAGCAACAGCGTTTGCTCCCACGATACATAAAGCCGCGACTCCAGTGCTGTAGGAGGTGATTTCACCACCACAGTTAAAAAAGAGCATATATGCCGAAGCATGGGGGCATAAGGGGTGGAGGAGCGATTTTGCTCCTAATGCCGCGTACATACGGTCAAAATTCCGACGGAGGGCTTGCCCGTGGAAAAGTTTGAACGTATGTACGCAGCATAACTTTTTTGCGGGAGGATGCCCCCATGCTTCGGCATATATATATTTTAGGCACAGGTTGTGTTAAAAAATGTTTTATTTTTTACTGTTTTTTTTGGCAATTGCTTTGCAGGTATGGTATGGTAAGGTTTTACTGGGATGTTACTTTGTTTTAACGTTAACCATAATTTGCTTAGCAGGTACGCCATTCAGCTGCAGGATGTTGTTGAGGTGCAGGAACCGCAAGTCCCTCGTATGGAGTATAGAGCCAGTACTAGCGCCGCTCATCCTTTTGGTGAACTGGCAAGCACCAGCGGCCTAGTACACCCTGGACGTACATCCAGCACTGCAGTATCACGTGGTGACGTGGCGAGTCCCATAAGTGCAGTTCAAGCTGGCGAGGTGGCAAGCACAAGTAGTGTCCCGCTGCCACCAAAAAGAAGACAAAGACAGGCCCGTCGTACCCATAGTGCCCTTCCTGCAGAATTCGCCTATCCTAATTGGGTGCCCACCACTTCTGCAGAACCCGTACTTCCCCCATTCACTGCCCAACCCGGTATTCAGGTGGATACAGATGATTTTACGCCACTCGATTTTTATTCTCTGTATCTCACGGAAGATCTCTATAGATCTATTGTGGACCAAACCAATTTATATGCTGGTCAACACATCGCCGCTAATCCCCAGTTGCCGTCTCTTGCCAGAGATTGGAAACCAGTTACGGTTTCCGAATTTAAGACGTTTCTGGGCCTTTCCCTCAACATGGGCACACATAAATTCATGCGGATGCGGGCTTATTGGTCCACGCATCCGGCTGACCACATGCCCGTGTTCTCTAACTCCATGTCCAGGAAACGATACGAGCAGATCTTGCGGTTCTTGCACTTCAGTGACAATGAACTTTGTCGTCCACGTGGAGACCCTGAATACGATCGGCTCTACAAAATTCGGCCCCTCATAAACCACTTCAACCAACGTTTTGCAGACTTGTTTACTCCCCAAAAAGTTGTCTGCGTTGATGAGTCCCTGGTTAAGTTTACTGGTCGCTTGTCATTCAAACAGTACATTCCCAACAAGCGTACCAGATACGGGGTCAAGCTCTATAAGTGCTGTGACAGGGCCACAGGCTATGCATGGAGCTTTATGGTTTATGAGGGTAAAGATAGTTACGTAGAGCCGGAGAACTGCCCTGATTACATAGGAAGCGCTGGCAAGATAGTGTGGAAATTGGTGTCACCCTTATTCGGAAAGGGGTACCACTTGTACGTGGACAACTATTACACCAGCGTGCCACTGTTTAGTCATTTATTTGATCATCAGATTGGAGCATGTGGCACCGTGCGACCTAATTGCCGGGGCTTTCCCCAGCGGCTTGTAGATTCCCGTCTTAGGCTGGGGGAGAGAGCCTGCTATCGGTGTAATAATTTGCTCGCTATGAAGTGGAGGCATAATAAGAATGTTTTCGTTCTTACCTCCCTTCATGCAGACACGACGGTCCAAATTTCTACGGTGACTGGTATTGTGGAGAAACCCCTCTGTGTCCACGAATATAACAAAAATATGGGAGGGGTGGACCTCAATGACCAGATGTTGGCGCCGTATCTAACTTCCCGTAAGACCAGACGCTGGTACAAAAAAGTGTCTGCTTACTTATTCCAATTGGCTTTGCTGAATGCTTTTGTGCTATACAAAACTTCAGACGGGACATTAACCTTTCTTTTCTTCCAAAGAGAGGTTGTCACAGAGCTTCTGTATCCAGAGGGTCCTGTACCTCACCATTCCCAACCAAATGCAGTAAGCCGGCTGCATGAGAGGCATTATTCTTATGTCCTCCCGAGTACCCCTACCCAACGAGCCCCCCAAAAAAAGATGTCGTGTCTGTAGCAAGCGCGGATATAGGCGTGACACCCGTTCTTATTGTCCACGCTGTCCTGGCAATCCTGGTCTTTGTCAGGGTGAGTGTTTTGAACGCTACCACACACTAGTGAAGTATTAGCGTAGGGTACAGCATTTCACAGGCTAGGCACACTTACACAGGGTCTCCCAAGATGCCATCGCATTTTGAGAGACCCGAACCGTTACAGTTACAGTTTACAGTTCAAAAAAAAGTGTATAAAAAAAAAAAAAAAAGTAAAATAAAAAAACCAAAAAAAATATAAAATATAAAAACCAAAAATAGTTGTCGTTTTATTGTTCTCTCTCTCTCTTCTCTCAAATTTTTTAAACTTTACGGTTTACTGTGTTATTGTTAACCATTTTTCATGTTTTCAGGTACGCCATTCAGCTGCAGCGTGGATTTATTTATCTTGACAGCAACAGCGTTTGCTCCCACGATACATAAAGCCGCGACTCCAGTGCTGTAGGAGGTGATTTCACCACCACAGTTAAAAAAGAGCATATATGCCGAAGCATGGGGGCATAAGGGGTGGAGGAGCGATTTTGCTCCTAATGCCGCGTACATACGGTCAAAATTCCGACGGAGGGCTTGCCCGTGGAAAAGTTTGAACGTATGTACGCAGCATAACTTTTTTGCGGGAGGATGCCCCCATGCTTCGGCATATATATATTTTAGGCACAGGTTGTGTTAAAAAATGTTTTATTTTTTACTGTTTTTTTTGGCAATTGCTTTGCAGGTATGGTATGGTAAGGTTTTACTGGGATGTTACTTTGTTTTAACGTTAACCATAATTTGCTTAGCAGGTACGCCATTCAGCTGCAGCGCGGATTTATTTATCTTGACAGCAACAGCGTTTGCTCCCACGATACATAAAGCCGTGACTCCAGTGCTGTAGGCGGTGATTTCACCACCACAGTTAAAAAAAGAGCATATATGCCGAAGCATGGGGGCATAAGGGGTGGAGGAGCGATTTTGCTCCTAATGCCGCGTACATACGGTCAAAATTCCGACGGAGGGCTTGCCCGTGGAAAAGTTTGAACGTATGTTCGCGGCATAACTTTTTTGCGGGAGGATGCCCCCATGCTTCGGCATATATATATTTTAGGCACAGGTTGTGTTAAAAAATGTTTTATTTTTTACAGTTTTTTTTGGCATTTGCTTTGCAGGTATGGTATGGTCAGGTTTTCCTGTGATGTTACTTTGTTTTAACGTTAACCATAATTTGCTTAGCAGGTACGCCATTCAGCTGCAGCGTGGATTTATTTATCTTGACAGCAACAGCGTTTGCTCCCACGATACATAAAGCCGTGACTCCAGTGCTGTAGGAGGTGATTTCACCACCACAGTTAAAAAAGAGCATATATGCCGAAGCATGGGGGCATAAGGGGTGGAGGAGCGATTTTGCTCCTAATGCCGCGTACATACGGTCAAAATTCCGACAGGGGGCTTGCCCATGGAAAAGTTTGAACGTATGTACGCGGCACACTCTTTTTTGCGGGAGGATGCCCCCATGCTTCGGCATATATAAATGGTGCATGTATGTCCATCATTAGAAGTGGGTGGATGAAGGGAGGTATCTAATGGTGGGCATACCCACCGATCAATCTCTTTTTTTTCGTTCAGACAACATGACTCTCAGTAAATAGCTTGGGGTGTCTACTTTCCAAAATGGGGTAATTTGGGGGGGTTTTGTGCTATTTTGGCATTTTATGGCCTTCGAAACTGTGATAGGTAGTGAGGGGTGAAATCAAAAATTTGCACCCTTAGAAATCCTGAAGGTGGTGATTGGTTTTCGGGGTGCCGTACGCAACTAGACTCCCAAAAAGTCCCACACATCTGGTATCCCCATACTCGGGAGAAGTAGCTGAATATATTTTGGGGTGCAATTCCACATATAACCATGGCATGTGTGAGCAATATATCATTTAGTGACAACTTTTTGTAAAAAAAATTTTTTTTTTTTTTTTTTGTCATTATTCAATCCCTTGGGACAAAAAAAAAATATTCAATAGTCTCAAGATGGCCCTCGGCCAATAGCTTGGGGTGTCTACTTTCCAAAATGGGGTCATTTGGGGGGGTTTTGTGCCATCTTGGCATTTTATGGCCGTCAAAACTGTGATAGGTAGTGATAGGTAGTGAGGAGTAAAATAAAAAAATTATGCCCTTAGAAATCCTGAAGGCGGTGCTTGGATTTCGGGGTCCCGTACGCGGCTAGGCTCCCAAAAAGTCCCACACATGTGGTATCCCTGTACTCAGGAGAAGCAGCAGAATGTATTTTGGGGTGTCATTTCACATATGCCCATAGCATGTGTGAGCAATATATCATTTAGTGACAACTTTGTGCAAAAAAAAAAAAAAAGTTTGTAATATTCCTGCAACTTGTGGCAAAATATAAAATATTCCATGGACTCAACATGCCTCTCAGTAAATAGCTTGGGGTGTCTACTTTCCAAAATGGGGTCATTTTGGGGGGTTTTGTGCTATTTTGGCTTTTTATGGCCTTCGAAACTGTGATAGGTAGTGAGGGGTGAAATCAAAAATTTGCACCCTTAGAAATCCTGAAGGTGGTGATTGGTTTTCGGGATGCCGTGCGCGACTAGACTCCCAAAAAGTCCCACACATGTGGTATCCCCGTACTCGGGAGAAGTAGCGGAATATATTTTGGGGTGCAATTCCACATATAACCATGGCATGTGTGAGCAATATATCATTTAGTGACAACTTTTTGTACATTTTTTTTTTTTTGTCATTATTCAATCCCTTAGGACAAAAAAAATAAATATTCAATGGGCTCAACATACCCATCAGCAGTTTCCTTGGGGTGTCTACTTTCCAAAATGGGGTCATTTGGGGGGGGTTTGTACTGCCCTGCCATTTTAGCACCTCAAGAAATGAGATAGGCAGTCATAAATTAAAAGCTGTGTAAATTCCAGAAAATGTACTCTAGTTTGTAGACGCTATAACTTTTGCGCAAACCAAAAAATATACGCTTATTGACATTTTTTTTACTAAAGACATGTGGCTGAATAAATTTTGCCCTCAATGTATGACTAAAATTTAGTTTATTCGATTTTTCTTATAACAAAAAGAAGAAAATATCATTTTTTTTCAAAATTTTCGCTCTTTTTCCATTTATATCGCAAAAAATAAAAATCGCAGAGGCAATCAAATACCATCAAAAGAAAGCTCTATTTGTGGGAAGAAAAGGACGCAAATTTTGTTTGGGTACAATATTGCATGACTGCGCAATTACCAGTTAAAGCAGCGCAGTGCGAAATTGTAAAAAGACCCCTGGTCCTTAAGGTGTTTATTGGTCCGAGGCTGAAATGGTTAAAGGATAAATATTTGAACTTCTTCTTTACTGGTAAAAGAGAGCTTTCCCATTAGAGATCCTTTAGATGCATTTTATCCAGATCGTCTTCAAATAGGCGTTCACCATAAAAAAAAGGGGAAACTGGCTAGGAGCTTTTTACAGGGTGCTTCGGCTGACCAATCTTTCAGATATAAAACTCTGCAAGAATGCACTAGTCCAAGCATAAGCCGTGAGACTTAAATGGTAGAATCTTTCATAGCATCTACTGTGAAACATAGTGCGTCTAATACGCCAGGCCCATTGTTGGGCCTGCTGATCAGGCAGAATCTTAAGTATCTCCGTAAACTGTTCCTTGATGGACTGAGATACACCAATTGCAGCAAGAAACGGCTGCGCTACTGAACTTGCTAAAGACGTATTGCTTTTAGAAAGAAGTTCCAACTTTTTATCTGTTGGATCCTTTAACATCAGCGCATTATCCACCGGACATGATGGATTCTTGCTCACTGAGGCGATTGCGGCATCAATTGCTGGAACCCCCTATTTCTTATAGAAATCCTTTCCATAGGATAAAGTGTGGAGAATTTCTTAGGTGGATAATACTGTTTATCCAGATGTTCCCATTCAGAATATATAAGCCATGCATGAATAGGAAAAAATATCCCCAGATGGGGGAGGTTATAATGAACCCAAATTAGTGGTGGGTTCCTCAAGAGCCAGCGCTGCAGGCAGCAAAAAGGTTGAACTAATTTAGTAAGGGAGTGCACAAGCAACCTGTCTTGCATTGCTACTCCTTCTATATTAGGATCCTCGGAAGAGGATAAATAAGTATCTTACAAATATTTGGGAAGATCTACCTGATCCACAGCCTTCTGCACCTCAATACGAGGGTCCTGCACACTAGATGGGAATCTGCTATGTTTAGCCCCACTATGGGGAGATATCATAACATCAATCTTCTTTCTAAATTACAAATGGTAGAAGAAAAAAACCTCTTGTGTGATATATACAGGGACTGAAGTGTCTAGCACAGCTGCAACAACAGTTCCCCCTGACGGCTCCATCTGATCAGCCGCATCCCTCTCAGAGAAGGATGAAATTCTTTTGGAAATGGATTTAGTTTATTGTGAAACCATTGACCCCTTTTAGAACCCTTAGAGGAGTTCCTGGTCCCATTACCACTCATAGCCTGAAGCATAAAGCAGAGGCACTACCAGCAAAAGAATGTACACTGTTAGGCTACAGTCCAGCGCCATTAGATGCTATTAATCCTAGCCTGATAAAGTACAATGTGTCAAAGGGAAATGCCTGTGTCACCAACTGAAACAAGCCATCCCCCTGCTCTGTCCCTCCACAGCCAGGCAGCAGCTTCACACACACACACTGCTTTAACAAATTCCTAAATCCTCAGCTGAGCAGCTGGCACGGTTTGACTCCATTTAAAAAAAAAGTAAACTGCTCTGGCATATCAATCCCCCGAAGGGGAGAAAAAACCAACATTGGGGGCACAGGAGAACCAGACCCCCCTTTCATACCGGAGGATCTGCTTGTGGCCGGAGAGGAGAAATGAAGGCTTCTGCGCCGTTTCCAGCATCAGGTTGGTGAGTGCTCAACACAGTCCCCAGTGGTGACACATAGGCATGACAGCATTATACATAGGAGAAATTCCTGAGAAAATCTCCCTTACCTTTCCTCGCAGCAGTTTTATCTGAGGTAAACCCAATCTTCACCCTTCACGTGGGCTCCGAAACCTTCAGGAACAAGGGAACCTCAGGTGACCTGCGACAGTATCCTGCCAGTAAAAACTTTATTGCCTTACTACCAAAAAGTACTGCATCCCAGGGTCCAGCTCTTTAAAAGAGAAGCGTTTGCATGCAAAACCTTGTTTCTTCGGACACGAGGCCCGGGTACCATTCATTTAGCCCATAAAAAGACATCAGAACTGATCCAGTGGAGCGCAGCACATCTTTGCTTGTGACCAACACCTTAGACAGTGGCAAAAAAAACGATATAACCCCTCCCAGTAGTGTGAGGGGTTATATAGGGAGTACACTTCTTGCCTTAGGGCGTGCCAGTGCCCATCACCTATCAGTGGCCCTATAACCCACATAGTAAGTACTATGGCTCTGTGTCCCCTGATGTAATAAAATAAAAATCTGTTTGGTGGACAAGAAAAACTCTTGTATCCCGTTGAAACCAGTTCACAAACCCATTGGTTGGACAGTAGGAATGTCCACCCAGCTGCAAACTCCCGAAGGCGACCCCCCACCCAAAAGTCGGGCGGGGGCAAACCTTCATGCGGTAACATTTTCTGATGCATCTTCTGACGCCATGCTGATCCTCACTCGCCTGCCACAACTCAGGGACTTAAGGCAAGGTACACAATATCCCACCCTCCTAGCTGCTCACAGACTGAGAGCCCCCACCACAAGACAAGTGCCCAGTGTAAAAAACGCGCTGTTCTGAGGTACACAGACACCAGCACTAGAGGTAAACCACGCTGAGGTTACAAGAAAATGGCCACCCCAGCAAAAAAAAATCACCAAGAAAATGGCCACTGAACCTTCTAGAAAATGGCTGACAGCATATACACTGCATAAGGCTACAGGAAAATGGTCGTGGCCCATGCGATGGCACCTCACAGTGAAGGAAAAAAGCAGGGAAAGAGCGGACCCTGAAGGCAACGCAGCCCCACAGCCAGGTACATACAAGCACACCTCATGCCCAGTCACATAGGGGCCCCAGCAGGAGGAGGGAATGAGGGATAGGGAGAGAGAGACCACCTAGTCAACCTCCCAGGGAATGCCCAGCTGCGCCATCCTGCCGAGACAGGGAGAGCCCTATTTACCCCCCCCCCCGTCGGGATTGCTGGATGCATTCCACCACAGACCCCTCCCCCGAGCAGTACGGGTGGCTGTTGGCCATGGCACACTGACAGACAGCAGTAGCCCAGTCATATGTGTGCCCCGGAGCATATAGCTCACCGGCCACGCCTGGAGCAGTAGGGGCATGTGGTGGCCGACCCAGCGCGTAGCTAGGGTCTGCTCACGCATGATGGCTAGGCTGGGGAGACTACAAGGATCTATATTATCCAGCCTGTCACCCAGCCCGGCTGTTGATTTTAGATCACAGGATCAAAATTGCAGAAAAAATTCCCAGGACCAATGATTCCCTCAGGGAGCCCGGTCCTTCTACACTAGACAGAAAAAACTATAGCTAGAGGGACAGCCCCCTGGGCGGTGCTGTGCAGTCTTTTACATGTTCTGCCTAGTCCTCTCCCGAAGGTGGCATGATAACCCTAAAGTCAAGAATTAAAGGAGCTGTGTCCGTCAATGAAAGAAAGAAAACGTTTTGCCTATAGTTTAAGCTGAAGCCACACTCTTCTGGTTCTGAAGGACAGTGGATTAACCGGATTATATGGTTGCTGGGCCACCCGCAGTCTTGGGCTTTTAGTCTCCCTGCAGATGACCCAGCCCGAGGCTCAGATGAAGCTAGGACCTAGGTTTACTCTATGATGATCCTGACCATGCTCACGCAGAAGCTAACCTTAGGTCATTGCATCAGGGTAAACACACCTCTGAACAATACTCTTCTGATTTCTGCCACTGGGCATCTGACTCGGTTCTAAGAAGCCAATTCAGGTTAGGCTTATCAGACTTCAAAGACTCTTTAGTACACTGCCCTGAACCAAAGTTGTTAAATGAAGCCACGCAAGTGACCATCTGCATAGACAAGTGTTTTACGGGAAAGAGGTGCTAAGGAGGGTTGTTTCTTTGCCCCCTAGTATTTCTATTTCTTCATCAGAGCTTTCTGGGTCCTCTCAACCTCTACGGGAAGACGAGTCCATGCAAATTGGCGCTACCCATTTATCCTCTGGAGAAAAGGCTAGAAGATCCCAGGGACTTTGCTTATATTGTGGCAACCATGGCCACTGTTGCCAGCTTCTGTAATAAGCCGGGAAACGCCAAGATTCTAGTGTGGGTGGGGTCTGCTTCTTTAGAAGACCAAGAGGTTTTCTTTGTGTGTTTGTTGGGTATATATAGGGGAAGTGATCAGCTAGAAAGATTTGCCAGTGGAGGGTATCATCCCTATAGTAAATATATTGCAACAAAAGGTAGGTAGTAGGATTAAAAAAAAAAAAAAAAAAACTCCAGTGATCACACAAAATACACTTATGTAAGAAAACATATGTACAAAATCTTTATTTTTAACAAAATATTAAAAACACATGTCAAATTGTGATGGATTGCATACCAGCAAAACATTATCCACTACAAACATGTATAGCTGTTTTGTCAAGATGAGGAACTAGGGACATTGTGTTTTGCATAAATGACCGCTTCTTAAGGACCTCTTAAATGTACATGATCACACAAGTGGATTCTTTTTCAGGGATTTCAATTTATATACTTTTCATGCATCTTGTAACTAGACCACACAGTATAGAGATGTACTGGTGGAATATCCAGTGAGGTACAGTCTCGCTGGCCCACGGGAGAAAGTTCATTCCCAAATAAGAGCGCTTTACACAGAAAGACCCCAGAGTTTCCACATGGAAAGCTAAACTTCCCCTGGTAGAGAAGACATCTACACTCACCAGCAAAAATGGAAGCATGCTAGGTGTGGGAGGGGGTTATACTGGACTGATCACCTTTTTTTTAGCCAATGTCCAAAGCCTCCTATATGCAGCTGTAAAACTGAAAAGTATTTAAATCCAGTGTACCTCAACAAATAAATGCAGCTCATTAACTGTGGGGGGGTTTGTGTTTGTAGCCTGTCACCTTGGCCTGGGTCTAACCAGTGCTATGAGATCCTGTCACCAGCTCACCTCCCACCCCTTGTGACCATAGAGAGGGAAGCGAGTAGCGGTGCTAAGAGAAGGGAGTAATGGTGCTAGGAGAAGGGGAGCAGGTGCCCTCTGATGCTCAGAACGTGACAATGCAGGTTGTGCCACCTTGCTCTGCCCACAGACTGGCACCGGTCTGCACCCTAGGAGTTAGAGATCCCTGTTACAGTGGAAAAGCTGCTCCGTGGGACAAGAGCTTGTTCAGGGCATTCTGTAAATCTGACTGTCCCTAGGCAGACTTTTGATTGATTTGAGAGAAGCAGTGAAGGGGGTGGAGTTTTTAACCATTTTGTACCCCTTAGAAACTCCAATTGAACCCAGATGTCTGTAATCCAGAGACAGGCAAACTCTAAGAGACATCCCCAACTGAGCAGTGATGGCACTCCTTCCTTAGGAACAGGACTTTGGGGGAGTATGGGTAGAACATTGAGATGATGTTTCTGGAGATAAAAGCCCCTGAGAATGGAGGTTTTGGAACTTTCTGCTGTAGAATAACTACTATACCTCCTGTGACGAATTTGTCAAGTGCCTCACCAGACAGACATTCCCCTTCAAAAGGCATCAAAGTGAGGCCTCTTTTGTAGGCAACTGCAACTGACCAGGCCTCGAGTTACAAGATTCTGTGCATGTGAATGGAAATCAGAGCAATTCTGGAAATTTGTCATAACTTGTTCTAGACCATGCACACAAATGAGCAAGGCAGAAGGCAGCAAGAGCTGGGTCTACAAGTAGTTTTTAAAAACACTTAAAGCTCCTATTAGAAACTTTATTTTTATTTTTTAAATTAACACACCTGAGCGACAGTCAACAAGCCATATCCCATTGGCCCCTTTTCACGTCTGAGCTTTCTTTTGCCTGAAGCAAATGATTGGATCCCATAGACTTCAATGGGAATGCCTGAAAATGTGTGATAGGAGTGTTTTATTGATGGTTTTCTACTCAAACAGCAGCTCTCTACCCCTAATCTCCTCACTATTGTGCTTTCTATTGGCTAAACAAAAACACATGAATCTGTAAAATGCTGTAATAAGCTTCTAAAACACTTGAAAATACACTTCTAAAAACACTCAAATAAAAAACGTCTGAAAGTCACTCTGCTCAGGTGTGACTGCCTTATGCCAGCCATACACTGTTCGAATTTCGAAAGAATTTTCTTTCGAAAATCGTATCTAAGAATTTTGGTATGAATTTCGCACCATTAGTGGGCTGCAGCAACAGACGATTTTCGTGCGGAAATAAAATTTGAGGAATCGGACATGTTGGAAATTTTTTGAAAAACGAACAATTTTCTAATCAATGATGGGATCGTGCGAGAAATGTAAGAAAATAACATTTACGGAGATAAAAGAAAATTTACGGAGAGAAAAGAAGATTCCCAGCCAAGAAAATTCTTTTCTGTAGCAACATGAGGTGAAATTGAAGGCTTGGTCGGCCGAATTTCGAAAATCAATGGTGGCATCATCGGATCACAAAAAAAAAGAATTTTCTGATTTTGAAAAGAAAATTCATTCGAAATTCGACCATGTATGGCCTGCATAAGAGTTTAAGAACTCCTCCAGCTTTTCCTCCACTAAATACATGCATTTTGTATGTGAATGAATCGCAGCCCCATCTCTCTGATGTCCCGTTTCCTTCCTTTTCCAGTCCTGATACTATGTCCCATGATCCTTTGAGCCTCTGTAGCTTCAGGGTGGGCCATGGGAGTCACTTGTACCAATTCAGGGAGTTGATGCAGGTGGGTCCTAGGGTTACTATGGGTGTTTCCGGGCCTTCATGTGGGTGGTGAATGGTGTAATTGTGTCATACCTCCTGCTTTCTCATTCCTGTCCTGCAGCACAGAGGAATGGCTATGGGAGGTTATTATGAAGGCATTTCCTTCATTGAAAATGAATCACTTCAGAGAGCAGGATTCTCCCTATTCACACTGATCGGCATATATAACTGGGCAGGATTGAAATCCAATGGTGATCCATTCAATCCTTCCCAGCAGCAGCACAGCTAGCTTTCAGAACATTGTTCCTTCTTGAACAATGCTGGGATCTGTGAGGTGGGACTTGGGAGGTTTGGATTCTTCCTGTAGGTGTGACTGGGCAGGATTAAATGGCAATTAGGATGTACCACCAAACAAAAGTGTTTTTTTTTTTTGTCGGGGGAAAAAAAATAAATTTGGCTACAGCGTTGCATGATTGTGCAATTGTCAAAGTAAAGCAGTGCTGTATAGCAAAAAATGGCCTGGCCATGAAAAGGGGGGGGGGGGGTAAACCTTCCAGAGGTCAAGTGGATAATAGTGCATTATTGCATTCTTTTTGTTTGCGTTTTGTGATTTGCACGTGACCCGTTTGAACTTTCATTTTCATTTTGCACTTTTTTTGTGATTAATTGGTCATATAGCATCCTTTTGGTTAATTAGCAATTATTGTTCATGGTGGATAAATGCATATCCTGAGGGCAGAATATATTTAAAGGAATAGCCCATTTTTTTCATTACCTAGTATTCAGGGTTCTGCCACGAGATTGTTTTAATTATATTTTCATTACAACCTGTCTGGGTTTAACAAGATTGTCAGTAGGGCTGGAAAAAAGGGGAAGTCTTCCCACTGGGACCCTTAAAGCGGTTGTATTGTCTGCTTGGTCATTTTTACCTACAGGTAAGCATATAATAAGGCTTACCTGTAGGTAAAATGATTATCTCCTAAACCTGCACGGTTTAGGAGATATTCACCTTGCATGCAGCCACTGTTGTCAACAGCCCATGTGCAGTGAAGGTCCAACATATGGTGCTGGAACGGAGGGCTCCTGCTCACGTGTGCAAGTGACATCATCGTGGCTCCGGCCACTCACATCGCTGGAGTCGCGAATCTGGAAGAAACTATGAGGGAACATGTCGCCTCCCTCAGCGGTGACTGGGCAGCCCTGTGGGAGCTTTGTTCTAAGGCAAGTATTTCATAATGAGCTAGTACGCAGTGCATACTAGCTCATTATGCCTTTGCCTTACAGGTTTTTTTTTGGGCATACAACCGATTTAAACAGTAAAAGACAGATTCTGACTAACGCTTTTCTCTGCCAGATCAGTACATCGTACAAACCTGACAGCAGGGGGTTTTACACACATTCTTGGTGGCTATAGCCAACAGGACTATGTGTAAATCTGACAAGCAGATTCCTGCCGGTCAGATGGAAGCTCGATTACTTCCACAAGCCCCCGCGGTAACGGCACCCCTGCCATGTATCCCAGACTCTGCTTCCCCAGCTGCTGGCCAGAGACCAACATAGCGGGTGCCGCCGAGTAGAGGGGAGGGGAGGGAGCAGAGCGGACACACATCTACTCTCCTCCCCTCCTGGTTACTGACCCGGAAAGCGACGTGTTTGACATCACTTTCCAGGTCCACTTCGCGTTGTCCCTGACCAGCATACCTGGGAAAGAATGTAATGCAATGCGATCTGCATTGCATTACATTCAGTGGAGCACAGTTGGAGACATCTGGGGTGTCCCATTAGGAACAAACGGTTACTAAAAAAAATCATCACAGGGGACTTATCCCATTCAGAAAAAAATTTACACACAAGCACATAGAATCCACATGCATTGGGGAGCGCTTACACAGGAAAACTCCTAATACACATGTTGCATATCACTGTGCATGTCTGTCTGAGAGCAATATTTCTAGCACCAGACCTCCTTTAACACTAAAATGATGACCTATAGGGGGCATTTAAAGTGTCGCCTATGGAGAAAAAAATAGGGTAATGAAGTTTGTCGACACTTCATGGGCTCACATGAATTTAAGGTTCAACATGTTGGGTATCCATTTACTCGGTGCAACCTCATGTTAGATCGTATCAAAAAACATGGCAATTTGTGTGCCCTAAAAATTAACTTTAATATATTTTTTACTGAAATTGTGGCAACATCGTGACACATAAATTGACCTACCAATATTTTATTCTTTAGTGTGTCTGCTTACAGAAAATATATAAAATGTTTGAGGGTTTATGTGATCTTCAGGCCTAAAATTCTTGTAAGCATGAGCGCAAAAAAAAAACCAAAAAAAAAACCAAAGGACCAAAAACAGCTCTGGCAGTGAAAGGGTTAAAATAGGTCTGGGCTAAAAAAAAAATTGAGCAAACCTCTGCAACACATGACAGCAATAAAAACCCCAGAAAGGTTGTGACCCTTTCCTCACACTGTGCAAAATGTAATAAAATTAAGTTGGCGGTAAAAACCTAAAAAGTGGAACTTGATCCATAACAACTCGATAAAAAAAAAAACAAAATAAAAACGTTATTTCACATTAATCATGCAGCTATCAAATTTAGTGTGTGCTGTAAATTGCCTCCATCATTGCTCCTGTTTCTTCTTGCCGGAGGCTGCTATTTTTCTGAAGCCCAGAGGCCCTGAACAGCAATAAATCAAAGTGAAACTAAACCCAACAAGCTAACAGTTTTAAAAAACAAATTAGAATCTTGAAATGACAGGATTTGTCCCATTTGCTTGTGTCCTCAACCAAACTATCAAACCATCAAATGGCTGGTGTTATAACTGATCACATGCGCAGCACCATGGCAGTTGCAGATCAAACTGAAGCAGGTTCCTTGGCAGTAAAGATTGGAGGGTTCAATTCTGCTTGAGGGTCATCAGCAGATCGGCCTCTACAAATTCATCTGTGCCTAAAAATAGACAACTGAGCATGTGCACAGCAGGGCGAGAGTGCATTACTGGCTTTTAAACATTTTAGGTACTTTTTAAAAAATTTTACAACAGCGATAACTGCAAAAAGGGGCCAGATTGACGTGATCTAGCAGGACTTAAGTTTCTGACTACGGTTCCACTTTAAATTCTGTCAATAAATACAGAAAATTGTTAAAAAGCAGCTTTACCCAGACAAACCGACACAGAAAGCTACCGAAGGATCTGTAAAGGTATGCTCATCAAGCCATCACAACGGCAAGTCTACATTTACAACTGTAAAAATACATGCATATTTCTGCAGCCCAGCAGATGACAGAGCTGGCGCTCAAATTGTACTGCACACTTGATTTCAAAATCTCATCGGGCATATGCCATAATATGTATCAAGGCAGATATTCACCAACTATACTAGCTGAATTGAAAACTATTTTAAAGCTTCCAAAATAGTGCATACATCAAACGTAAGCATTTTCCTAAAGAATATTTGCCTAGACTTCTCAGAATTCTGAGGATTATAGGCCCTATAGATTGAGTTGGTCCGCATTCTTCTCTCTCGCTTCATAGAAAACCAACCTGAAACCATTTTGTGAACATCTGTAAAGACCAAGTAATATTCATCGCAAATAGCAGCTGGTGTTTTTACTTTGTAAAAACCTGAGGTGTCTGGTTGATGTCTAATACAGCGAGTAAAATAAGTAATGAACACATCACCTTTTTTCAAGGTAAATCTTTTTCTAAAAGGGTGCTATTGACATGAAATTTTCACATGTCGATAACAAGCCATGCAATCCATACAAAGAAACCAAAATACATTCAGAAATTAAGTTCTGTGAAAAAAATGGAATTGAACACCCTAACTGAAATGTAATACTTTGTACAAAATCTTTTGTTGGTAATGACAGCTTCAAGACACCTCCTGTATGGAAAGACTAGTCACATGCATTGCTCAGGTGTGAATTTTGAGCATTCTTACAATCGTCAAATCTTGAAGATTCCATGGACCTCTGATCTTTAGTTCTTTCCATACATTTTCTATTGGATTCAAGTCAGGTGACTGGCTGGGCCATTCTAGTAGCTTTATTTTCTCTTTGAAACCAATTGAGAGTTTCCATGGCTTTGTGTTTAGGATCATTGTGTTATTGAAATGTCCAGCCTCGTTTCATCTTCATCATCTTAGATAGCAGGAGATTTATCAAGAATGTCTTGGTACATTATTCCATTCATCCTTCCTTCAAATGACATGAAGTTTGCCAGTACCGTATTAAGAAAAACAGACCCACACCATGATGTTCCCACCTCCAAACTTCACTGTTGGTATGGCGTTTTTGGGGTGATGTGCGTTGCCATTTGACCGCCAAACATGTTGTGTATTATGGCATCCAAACAGTTTAATTTTGGTCTCATCTGTGCAGACTATATGCTCCCAGTATTGTCTAAATGTTGTGCAGCAAACTTTAAGCGATCTTAAACATGCGTTTTCTTGAGCAGTGGAGTCTTGCGTGGCAAATGTGCATAAAGGCCATGGCAGTTGAGTGCATTAGTTATTGCTTTCTTTGAAACAACTGTACCTGCTAATGCCAGGTCTTTCTGAAGCTCTCCACAAGGTTCCTTGACTCTTAGACAACTCTTTTGATAATTCTTTACACTCCTGTCAGAAATATTACGAGGAGCACCTGGTCGTGGACGTTTTTTGGTTAAATTATGTTCTTTCCACTTCTGGATTATGGGCCCCATCAGTACTCAATGGAACATTCAGAAGTTTAGAAAACCTTCTGTAACCAATGCTATCAGTATGTTTTGCAACATTAAAGTTTTGAGAGGGCCTTTTGCTTTTACCCATCATGAGACGTTTGTGCGCCACCTTGGTAATGAGACACCTTTTTATAGGCCATCAGTTAAGACTGAACCAGCGGATATTAATTTGCACTGAGCAGGAGTGCCAATTAATGATAGATTTCAGCTGGTGTCTAAGCTTTCCATGCCTTCTTGCACCTCCCTTTCATTTCATTCATTCAATACTTTTTCCCTGTGTCATTCCATTTTATGACACAGACCTTCATTTCTGAACTGGTTTCTTTGTATGTATGGATTGCATGTGTTGTTACTGGCATATGGTGAAAAATTTATGTCAATAGACCTTTAGAAATATATTCACCTAGAAAAATGGTGACATGTTCAATACTTATTTTACCCGCTGTATGTAGGGACTATGGGTATAAATGACATAAAACAGACAAAAATAAATGTAAACCAAGTTTATTTTGCTTTTTTTTCTTTTAAGTAGTAGTGTTCTTAAAGCACTACAGCATGGTAAACAATGTAAATTAGTACAAGTCATCTCAAAAGCCAGAATTTTATGAGTTGTTAAAAAGATGCAAGCCTATTCTAACAGGATAAATATTTTTAACCATTTCACTTCTCGTTAATGAAGGCTCACAAATGAGCAACGCTCCTCATTGAGGAAAACAAAAAGCTGTTGTCGACAAAGCGACAGCACACACACAAAACAAAAACAAAAAAGTGTAAAAATAACTAACTGTACTGTGTTCCCATACTTTCTGAAGTTGCTTTACAATGGGATGATATGCACATGATCTTGCTGCAAAAGTTTATCCAACCTGCAGTCTGTATGTTGTTCAGCTCACCTCAACCCAAAATAAACCTGCTCATTGTTCAGAGAATGCAGCCCTGACGGATTTGTCTTCATTAGTCAATTTGTCATTCCAATTCCTTCTAGTCTGCAAGATCCACTAGAAGGAAGGCTAAACTTATAAAAGAATGAAAATATGACATTTCTAGATAGGGAGAAAGAAATTTGCGGCAAAACATTTGATGATGTAAATTGTAAATTTGAAGTTGCTTGTCCCCACAAAACAAAATGGTGGGCGTATTTAACTGGGGGGGGGGGGGGGCTGAGGAACCAAAAAAAAAAAAAAAAAAAAACTAAATTTTAAATGTCATGCAAACCTAAAGATGACCAAAAGCTTTAAACAATGGAAGGATATTTCACAGAAAATTTCTTATACAAAAACGCATAATAAGAAAAAAGGGCCACTAGGTGTCATTATAATTTACAAATTGGCATCATTTTGGTCAACGATAATCAAAGTGATGTTTTCCTGAACAAAGTTGATGTTCAGTGGGAGGAGGGAAAGGAACATTAACTTGGTTTCTAAAAACTAATCACACATTTCTTCAGGAATCTCATGTGGATTAAGTATGCCAGGAACGGACATCTGAAGCTTGTGTTTTTCTTCCTGGGCTTGCCGAAGGGCTGTTTCCCTTTCTTCCAGAAACAAGTCTGAAGTGTCTTCACCAGCAAACTCCTGCAATTGGAAGCAGAGGCAATAGATTAACCATAATGGAAAATGACCTTAAAGTAAAATCTTTAAAATCTTAAAGTCAATCTTTAGTCAGAATTGTACTAGAGGACAACTTTAACCAGAGAAAGCAGACAAAAAAGGTTGGGAGAAGTTCTAAGCATTTCCCTACTTACATCAATGAACCATTGACTGATTAGCACACTTGTACTTTATTCGCTCTTCCTTCAGCTTTCTAACTGAAAGCCTTATGGAGATATGGGCAGAAATCTGGAGGGTGCAGGAGCCTGACATTGCGCCCACAATCCAGGCGCAATACTTTTCAGGCTCCTGTAGGTAAAAAAGAATCAATGCACGCATCATCTCTTTTTCTGTAACCATTTGCAGACTACCTGCCATCAAAATAACCCCGGTACCCTCTTCAACAGCGGATGGTCTTCTTTCAGATAAAAGGGACTCCATGGCGGATTTGCAACTAGATTACTTTTATCAGGGGCATCAAACGTCATTTTCGCTCAATGGTCTTAAAAGGGGAATATTTTTTATTTTAGCAAAAAAAAAAAAAAGTTTTTTAAATTGCATTTAAGTGTAAATCTGAGGTCTTTTGGACCCCCAGATCTCACACTTAAGAGGTCCTGTCATGCTTTTTTTTCAATTACAAGGGATGTTTACAATCCTTGTAAAAAGGAATAAAAAAGTGACCCAAATTTATTTATTTTAACCGGTTCCCGACCAGCGCACGCCGATTTACGTCGGCAGAATGGCACGGGCAGGCATATTGGCGTACAGGTACGTCCAATTTTCAATGCCGCCCTGCCATCGCGCCGGTTGGGACCCCCGTGACTCCGGTCGCAGGTCCTGCGGACTCTATTGCCGCGGGCATACCGGCGATCATCTCACGGGACGGCTAAATGGAGAAGTGCCGTTGTAAACAGCATTTCTCCATTCTGCCTAGCAACTAGTGACCCTGATCTCTGCTCCATGTGATTGGAGCAGAGATCAGTGTTCACTAAATGAAAGCCCAACCCCCCACAGTTAGTAACACACCCCTAGGAACACTTAACCCCTAAACTGCCACCCACTGGTTAACCCCTTCACTGCCAGTGTCATTTACACAGGAATCACTGCATTTATACAGTGGTGTGAAAAAGTGTTTGCCCCCTTCCTCATTTCCTGTTCCTTTGCATGTTTGTCACACTTAAGTGTTTCGGAACATCAAACCAATTTAAACAATAGTCAAGGACAACACAAGTAAACACAAAATGCAATTTGTAAATGAAGGTGTTTATTATTAAAGGTGAAAAAAAATCCAAACCATCATGGCCCTGTGTGAAAAAGTGATTGCCCCCTAAACCTAATAACTGGTTGGGCCAACCTTAGCAGCAACAACTGCAACCAAGCGTTTGCGATAACGTGCAATGAGGCTTTTACAGCGTCCTGGAGGAATTTTGGCCCACTCATCTTTGCAGAATTGTCCTAATTCAGTTACATTAGAGGGTTTTCGAGCATGAACGGCCTTTTTAAGGTCATACCACAACATCTCAATAGGATTCAGGTCAGGACTTTGGCTAGGCCACTCCAAAGTCTTCATTTTGTTTTTCTTCAGCCATTCGGTGGACTTGCTGGTGTGTTTAGGATCATTGTCCTGCTGCAGAACACAAGTTCGTTTCAGCTTGAGTACACGAACAGATGGTCGGACATTCTCCTTCAGGATCTCTTGGTAGACAGCAGAATTCATAGTTCCTTTTATCACGGCAAGTCTTCCAGGTCCTGAAGCAGCAAAACAGCCCCAGACCATCACACTACCACCACCATATTTTACTGTTGGTATAATGTTCTTTTTATGAAATGCAGTGTTCCTTCTACGCCAGATATACTTGGACACACACCTTCCAAAGAGTTCCACTTTTGTCTCATCGGTCCACAGAATGTTGTCCCAAAAGTCTTGGGGATCATCAAGATGTGTTGTGGAGAAATGGAGACGAGCTTTGATGTTCTTTTTGCTCAGCAGTGGTTTTCTCCTTGGAACTCTGCCATGCAGGCCATTTTTGCCCAGTCTTTTCCTGATGGTGGAGGCACGAACGCTGACCTTAACTGAGGCAAGTGAGGCCTGCAGTTCCTTGGACGTTGTTGTGGGGTCTTTTGTGACCTCTTGGATGAGTCGTCGCTGCGATCTTGGGGTAATTTTGGGCGGCCGGCCACTCCTGGGAAGGTTCACCACTGTTCCATGTCTTCGCCATTTGTGGATAATGGCTCTCACTGTGGTTCGCTGGATTCCCAAAGCTTTGGAAATGGCTTTATAACCCTTTCCAGACTGATAGATCTCAATTACTTTCTCTTTCTCAATTGTTCCTGAATTTCTTTGGGTCTCGGCATGATGTGTAGCTTTTAAGGATCTTCTGGTGGACCTTACTGTGCCAAGCAGCTCCTATTTAAGTGATGCCTTGATTGTGAACAGGTGTGGCAATAATCAGGCCTGGGTGTGGGTAGAGAAATTGAACTCAGGTGTGGACAACCACAGTTATAGTATGTTTTAACAAGGGGGGCAATCACTTTTTCACACAGGGCCATGATGGTTTGGATTTTTTTTTCACCTTTAATAATAAACACCTTCATTTACAAATTGCATTTTGTGTTTACTTGTGTTGTCCTTGACTATTGTTTAAATTGGTTTGATGTTCCGAAACACTTAAGTGTGACAAACATGCAAAGGAACAGGAAATGAGGAAGGGGGCAAACACTTTTTCACACCACTGTATAGCAGTGATTGCTGTATAACTGACAATGGTCCCAAAAATTTGTCAAAAATGTCCGATGTGTCCGCCATAATGTCGCAGTCACAATAAAAAAATAAAAAAAAAAAAAAAAAAAAAAAAAAATCGCTGATCGATTTTTTTACTAGTAAAAAAATAAAAAATTAATAAAAAAGCCATAAAACTATCCCTATTTTGTAAACGCTATAACTTTTGCGCAAACCATTCACTTATTGCGATTTTTACCAAAAATATGTAGAAGAATACGTATCGGCCTAAACTGAGGGGAAAAAATGTTTTTTATATATTTTTGGGAGATATTTATTATAACAAAAAGTAAAAAATAATGTTTTTTTTTTCAAAATTGTCGCTCTATTTTTGTTTATAGCGCAAAAAATAAAAACCGCAGAGGTGATCAAATACCACCAAAAGAAAGCTCTATTTGTGGGAAAAAAAGGACGTTGATTTTGTTTGGGAGCCACGTCGCACGACTGCGCAATTGTCAGTTAAAGCGACGCAGTGCCGAACCGCAAAAAGTGGTCTGGTACCAGCAAAATGGTCCGGTCTGTAAGTGGTTAAAAAGTGAGACGAAAAAAAAAAAAAAAAAAGTAAAAGTGTCATGCCCTGCTGAGCTCTTTATTGCTCTTGCTCTAATTATGGCACTAGACCTATGCATCTCAAAACTGGTAACCTGTAGAAATTTTTTAAAGTTGCCTATGGAGCTTTTTAAGGGTCAAAGTTAGTTGCCATTCCACAAACGGGCGCAATTTTGAAGTGTGACATGCTGGGCATCAATTTAATCAGCGTAACATCTTTCACATAATAATAAAAAATTAAAAAAATGGGCTAACTTTACTTATGCATTATTTAATGCAAAAAAGTGTATTTGTTCAAAAACAAATTGCACTTGCAAGACCGCTGCGCATTAACAGTGTGACAAAATATTGCAACAACTGCCATTTTATTCTCTAGGGTGTCTGAAAAAAGAAAATCATATCATAATATATATATATATATATATATATAGGGTTTCCAAGTAATTTTCTAGCAAAAAAATTTTTTAACTTGTAAACACGAAGTCTGAAAAATAGGCTTGGTCCTCAACTAGCTAAACATAAATTTAGCCTTTAACTGACAGTTTCTAGCTGCCAACTATTTCTTGCAGCAACTGACATCAACTCATTAAATCCACTTTGTCAGCCCTGTGCTGCTGTCCATAATGAACACACTCCTATGGCACACATGCATGGCCATCCAGAAGGAAGCTGACAGTGCCAAGTTAAGAGATCATCCAAGCCTAAAATTAACAGCTCTCTACTGCTTCTGAAAGCCAATGACAGTAAGATAGGGGGCATCATTGTTAAAGGGAGCTTCCAGATTCTGTATAATCCCACAAACACACACACCAGGTCAGGATAACGCTATTTAATTCATATGCTCAGTTAAATGTTTTTTCATATAGTATGAGTAGACTTTAAATTGTAATGGAAACTGAATGTACTTTTGGCTGGGCATCAAACCAGGCAATATATTTACCTTAATCTGTACAAGGAAATCCCTAAGGTGTTCTTTAAAAGCAGGAATATCCTGATTTAAACTGAAGAGACCGGTCACAAAAAGTTTAACTTGGGCACTGAAAAAAATAAAAAATAAAAAAGTTTATGAACAGCAAAATAACAGATAATTACAGACTTTAAGACATACATTTAAAAAGGAAACATTTATGGGAAACTTCCCATTTGTTTTTGAAGTTTTCTATATCAGTATTGGGAGATATCTCCTCATAAGCAAAAGGTGAGACTCGCCATCCACCTTACATGAGTGTAAGCCCAACCATGATGAATAATGGTTCTTCTATAGGACCTGTGCAAGTTGCCAGTATCAGCTTCATCTAGTAAGTGGCACCGCAGTAATACTAAGGGGTATTGTTTTTATTACATTTAACTTTCCATGGGGCTTCAACCTAACAATTATGCAACCTTAATGCCACCAAAATATTTAACTCTGCCCAGTATACTCACAGCCTCAGATCAGGAGACCTACCAGCAATGGTGATGTTTTACTTTCATTATTACAGAATCCCTTGCCTGAAATCGTCAAGTATGAAAGTACACAGATTCCTTCAGTTGCTTACTGCTTCCACAGCACTGTGGATGGCGAAGACCTTTTCACAGAGGCAAGTTTAATTGGACGTTGTAAAGCATTTCAAATTGCACTCATGGCCACCATTCATCACTTATTGACATTTGGGGGTCATCCCATCTTCTCCCTTAGCGCACTTCTAAAGGCTCATACACACGATAGGACTTTGTACAAAAATCCAAGGGAAAGTTTATACAAAGGGCGTCGGCCCTGAACTTGTATTGCATACACACAGCAGGACTTTTTCAGCCAACTTTCACCAAATCACGTGGTTTTTCTGCTCTTTACCGCCACCTTTGGTCAACTTCTGTATTGTCTGCTCTTTTGCATTGGTTCTGAGAATGCGTGTTTGTACTTTGTACAAAAGTCCTATGGTTTTCTGTACACACGATCAGATTTTGCTCCATCGGACTTATGTTGTCAAAAAGTTTGTCTGTTCGCACAGCCAACAAAAGTCCGTTGAAAACCAAAAAAGTTTGTCCGATGGAGCGTACACACGGTCGGATGTTGCTCCAAAACAGCTAATTTGCATGTTTGTTGTCAAAAAGTCTGATCGTGTGTATGGGCCTTATGAGTGAACACTGCAATATTCCATTGGTTACATTAAAAAAAAAAATCTAAAAAGATTGTCTTCATTTTACCCTCCCTCAGCAGACTTGACAAGAGAGTATGTTTATCAGTGCTAACCTCAGACCGAGGACAGGTTAGTCTTCATGGGGGGGGGGGGGGGGGGGGGGGGTCTTAAAAGCCTGATACTAAACTGACTTTTAGGTCCTAACACAGCGACACACTAAAATAGGGGAAGACAACTATATAATAGAAACTAGTGGATATTCAGGATCCCAAAGATGCTCATTTTCAACTGCTTCTTTACAAATAAACCAAAAAATAAAAATAAATAATATATATATATATATATATATACACATATACATACATACATACATACATACATACAGACAAAATCACATTGGCTCATTTACTCACTCCTGCAGATGAGGAAACGCTGACTTTAATAGATTAGCTACATAGTCTTGAATAAATATCTGATTATTGGGTGGAACAGCAGGATTCAGCGGTACGCTTATTTTTCCTTCTTCTACCAAGTTAAACATGTAAGCCAGAATTGACGCATGCATTGTTAACCCTGCAGGGGAATAAAATAAGAATTAGAATAAAGTGCTCAGTGTGCAAATGCATTCATTTTTTTTACTGGCAAAATATACCTAACCAGAGTAGGATAATCTCAGGATCAAGAACTGAACTCAACTACAGGGAAAGGCAAGGTGTATATAGAATTTCAGCTGCTTAAACACTTGGATCCGAGGATTTTGACTTGTGGCAACCTTCTGCTTATGCATTTTCCCAAAATAATAATACACTTTCCATCAGAAGATCGCAAAGTGCTACATAGTTACTATTAAAATATACAACTAACATCAATTAAAACATTAAAAAGAAAAGTCTTTAATCCCTTTTTAAAACTAATCAGTAGATTGAGGGACCCTCAAACCATCAGGCAGAGCATTCCACAATCGTGGGGCAGCAGCACAAAAAGCCCCATCTCCCATTGTCAATCTAGTTTTTGGAATTTGGAGAAGATTTAATTGGGTTGAACGAAGGGAACGAGATAGACTTTGTAATCTCAAAAGTTCCTTAACATAAAATGTAGCATGTCCATATATGCATTGGTGTGAAAGAAGAGCGACCTTATACTCGATCCTCGCAGAAAATACACTTCGTTTCTGTTGCCCAGGTTTGAGACATGTTCTTTTAGTAACAATGCAATGGAGAGGTGTTCATTAGTGGTAGCACCTTTAACCTTAACAAGCTTAACCTCCCTAGCGATAATCCCGAGTCTGGCTCGGGCTGGGATTTCAGTACCACGAGCGGTAACTCAGAGCCAGACTCGGAATCGCATCGCTGGATACAGGGAGGACACAGGGAGAAGCTACTTACCTTATCCCCTGGATCCAGCGATGTCCTCCACGCTGTGTGATCGAGCTGTCCTCCGTTCGATTCACACAGTGCCCGAGTGCTGCCGAGCTCCTTTCCCTGCGACGTTACGGCGCACGGGAGCGGAGATCGATGCCAAATTCAAAAAAGTAAAAACACACACAGTACTGTAATCTTACAGATTACAGCACTGTATAAAAAAATTACACACCCCCTTTGTCCCTAGTGGTCTGTGCAGTGCCCTGCATGCACTTTTATATTATAAATACTGTTTTTTTTGTGCCTGGAATTTGGAGATTGCCCATAGCAACCAAAAAGTGTCCCTTTATGTCAAAAAGTGATTTTAGACCAACTAGAAAACAGCAATAATAAATTAGAATCACTTGCAGAATTGAGCAATAGCGATTTGTGGGGAAATTCGTCAAACACTAAATCTAATGACAGCGACAATTCTGCAAATGAGCAAATTTCAGTGTTTTTGGATTTGATTACATTATTGAATAATTTTTATTATTATTATATTATAAACTTTATCATACCCGGGATGTCTGCTAGACTCTGGTTTGAACAGATTTAAGAGTTATTCCTAAGAATTACAGGACTACAATATAAAACACCAAATTTCCATGAAAAATAATTGTACCGCTTTCAGCACCTAAAACCAGAACTAATACCGCCAGGGAGGTTAATATTCTGTTTAGTTATTATTTACAACTGTTTTTTTGAACCAAGTCCATGAATAGTAATTACTTAAGTTTACAATTCCTCACATACCAGCAGTGTGTGAAGTATCCGTCACTACAGAAAAGATGTGCTGAAGAACGTCACAGAAGTAGGTTTGATAGAAACTCTGCGCTGCAGCTTCTTCTTGAGCAACGTTTTGTAATAAAGTATAAAGAATCTGTAATCCTGAAATAGACACACATTCATTGTAAAAGAAAGAAGTTGGCCACAACATTTAAAGTATATCTACGATTAAAAAGTAAAATCAGATTAATGTCCACATTTATTGTTCAATTATTTCTAGCCTACTCTAACTCTGAACAACCTTGAAGTCTGTAAACTTACTTTGTAAATCTCCCCACACATTTACTTCCTGAAAATTTGTGACACATTCATTATACCCTGTTGATAGGCACTCCTGTGTCACAGAATTCACAGAGCCCGACTTCACAACTACAAAGACAAGGTGTTGGAAAGAGATGGCCACCAGACAGGCAGCACTCAACACATGAAAGATTTATCAAATAAGCTTATATTGGTTTGCCAAAAACTACTGTTTGTATTGCTATTCCAATGGAAAGAACAGATACCTATAAATTAAATAAAATTTTACGGAGGGCTCCAAATAACAAGAACTGGACTCTAAAAGAGGCAAAAGAACTAGCCTGTGGAGTCCTGCAGCTGATCTTTCTCCATGATTTACTACTTATCAGGTCTTGCTTTACAATGTGTCCTGTGTGGCAGCAGCCATCTTAACAAAGAGAGAACTGCTTCCTAATGTCAGATCGTCCGGCAGGAACAACAGTGAGCAGAACAGTAATGGTCAAGCTTTGAGACTAGCAGTTAATGTGCCCTACATCTATACAGACTCGAGGTACGCCCTTGGAGTGGCTCATGACTTCGGTATCATCTGGAGGGCCAGAGGATTTCGGACAGCGGCCGGAACACCGTTGAAACACGGTCCAGCCATCAAGGAGTTAATGGATGCACTACTCCTGCCCGACCAAGTGGCTGTCTTGAAGGTTAAAGCGCACGGCAAACTGAATTCTCAAGAAGCCAGAGGGAATCACTTGGCAGATATAACTGCTAAACAAGCAGCGAAAAGCCAACAAAAAACGGCTGAAGTGGCCAAAGAGGAAAATGAATCGCCAGCCCAAATGCCTTTGGCAGTGCATGTGCCATCTGATAAACAATACCTAACCTCTATGCAAGGTGCTGCTCACACAGAAGAAAAGTTGGGATGGATTAACAAATGAGCGGCCCACGATGGAGATCTGTATTCGATGAGAGGGAAAACTTGTTGTCCAATGGGCGCATGGACCTGCGCATCTCTCTAAGAATTTAATGAATTCACTGATTAGTAAATATTACTGGGCCCCAGGGATAACCATCTTAGCCAGAAATTACTGTGCTTCCTGTGCAGTATGTGCAAAATGCAATCCGGGGAGAACGGAAAGGACACCACAGAAGCATTTGGCAAAACCCCTCTATCCATTCCAGAGGATACAGATTGATCATATACAGATGCCAAGAAGTGGTCGATATGAATACGCTTTAGTAGTGGTGGACATGTTCTCTTGCTGGCCAGAAGCCTATGCCGTTACAAACATGACAGCCAAGACCACGGCTAAGAAACTGCTGAATGAGATAGTATGTCGATTTGGGGTCCCAGAGGTGATAGAGAGCGATCAGGGCCCAGCTTTCACAGCAACCCTTACAAAAGAGATATGGGCAGCACTGGGGGTTCAGTTGGCTCTACATACCCCTTACCACCCTCAAAGCAGTGGGAAGGTAGAAAGGATGAATGGTACACTAAAAAACAGGATGTTAAAGATGGCCCAAGAGACTAACATGAGTTGGCCAGACAGTTTGCCCATTGCCCTGTTCAGTGTCAGACACACACCCCGGGGGAAACATGCCCTATCCCCTTATGAAATTTTGTTTGGATCAGCCCCTAGACTTGGTTGTTATTTTCCACAACAGTTACAGTTGCAATCTGATGTGTTAACTAGCTATGTCACACGTTTGTCCAGGGAATTAACCAATATCCATTCTCGAGTATTTTCCTCCATTCCAGATCCAGAGGCAGACTCGGGGACGCACAGTCTTCAGCCAGGAGACTGGGTGTTAGTAAAGAAATTCTCAAGGAAAAACTCACTTGATCCAAGAAATGATGGACCATTTCAGGTGCTGCTGACCACAGCTACATCAGTCAAGCTAGAAGGGAAAAGCACCTGGATACACGCCTCTCACTGCAAGAAAGCCCCATCTCCTGAAGATAAGACTCTGCCTGCACCACAATGACCGTGTTGTATATCCTTTTCCTAATAAGTTTAATTAAAGCTCAGCAGATAGTTATAACCAAAACAGGTACTCAACAGGCAGCCATCACAAAAATGAATGGCATCACCACATTTTGGTACAATTCATCCAACACACAAGTGGTTGCGTTTACTTTTGATTTCTGTAGTATAATACCCAGATATTGCAACAGGTATGGAACAGGTTGGGCAAAGCGGGCTTGCATGGCGATCAGCTCAGATCAGATATACATATGTATAACGGATGATTTTTGGGGGCAAAACTGTGATTATTGGGAATCAGTGGGGTGGAGTACTGGAGCAGGCTGGGGGTATCAACCACAGAGCGCTTTAAAAAAGAAAGATCACATGGGCAAACCCCTCATTAAACGTATGTCTATATGGAAGTCAGGGTGTAGTGATGACGGAGAGAGACTCGTTTTAAACATTGAGAATCCCACCCCTGGTGATGCAGGACTTTACTGGTTGGGCAGGTACCCATCAAAAGGTGTTCCTATAGCAAAGTTTTACCTAAAAGACATGTATAACGTATCAAAATCAATAACGAATCCCCTCAAACCTTCCACCATTGCTATAAAAGACATGATAGCGATGGCAAACCCAACCTTTGAAGAGACAATGGCAGCTGAAACTGGGTTCTCTGACACTAATCTGTGGCTTGAGTGGATGAGATTCAGTGCAAACCAACATAACAGAAGCAATTGCTATGTTTGTGGTAGTGCTAGGCCACATTTGGGGACAGTCCCTCTCCAGATCCCACAAGACAGTGAGGAATGTTTCCTTAGCCTGTTCACCAATACCTCCACCAATCACTCTGCGTGTGAAATGTGGAAAAAGGAGTATCCTATAGTTACCAAAACCCCGAAGCCTGGAGAGGGCATCACCATATATCCCGGGAATTACACCTGTTACTCTAATTACCAGGGTAAGGGAAGGTTCTTGGGTAATTTCACCAAAGGATACTGCTCTACCTACAGTGAGGTCCCGGGGAAGATAACACAGAACCAAATCCAGTCACTTGGTGATGTGTATTGGATTTGTGGGGACCTAAAAATCAGGACCAGATTGGAGGGAACCTGGACAGGTGAATGTGCCCTTGCAAAGGTCATTATGCCCCTTCATATCCTAGCAGAAGATACTCCTGATACACACACTGACCCAGCACACAGTCAGAGGCGGAAGCGAGCAGCTCTCTCCGGAAGCTTTGACCCTCATGTGTACATAGATGCTATAGGAGTTCCAAGGGGGGTCCCTGATGAATTCAAAGCCAGGGATCAGGTAAAAGCTGGTTTTGAGTCTTTGATCCCCATAATAACTGTGAACAAGAATGTAGATTGGATCAATTACATATACTACAACCAACAAAGATTTGTGAATTACACTAAAGATGCCCTCCAGGGAATTGCTGACCAGTTAGCCCCCACTTCCTACATGACATTCCAGAACCGGATGGCCTTAGACATGGTGTTAGCTGAGAAAGGAGGTGTCTGTAAAATGATAGAAAAAACGGGAACCTGTTGCACCTACATTCCTGATAATACCGGCCCAAATGGTAAAGTAACTTTAGCTATTAAGAAATTAGAGGATCTGTCATTGGAATTGAAGAAGAACTCCGGTATTACAGACCCATGGGATCAATATTTTAGCTGGATGAGTGGGTGGCAGAAGGTGCTCGCCCAGATAGGGGTAACGGTACTAATAATCCTGGTTCTTTTAGCCCCGATTGTATGCTGTATTCTACCTTTCGTAAAGAAGTTAATGAGCAAGGCTGTAGACAACAGCACACCTACATTTCTCCACCAAGAAGAGGACCCTCTTATGATGGAGAATGACAAACCCTTCACTCCTCTACAGTCACTCCCTGTCCATAATCTCACAATCCTCTAGGGGTTATAGGGATAGATAGCACCTGATTGCCCTTCTCCAGCTGTATCGAGGGGGGTAGTGAACTAGTTGCTGCCTAACTCTATATACAGCTTAAAAAGAGTTGCTGAGGAGAATGGGCCAGGTGAGTAGGACCTTTAGATGAGGGACAGAAGAAAATAGCCATTTTAGGGGGGACTGTTGAGGAATCCAATGTACATAATGATAATCAGAAAATGTCTATTTGCTTATGTGTATACATGTTCCTATGCTCCTTACTTATTATATAGTATACAGATTGACCCTGTTCTGCGGAGCCAAGATGGCGTCTACACCCTACATCCCACGCGTGCAGAAGAATGCATTCGAGATAACAGAACCAGCTTCAACCAAGCTTCAAGCATCAAGTTTCTTCATTTTTTTGAATTGTAACCAATAAGATGTACCAATTAGACTGACATAGTAATGACGTATATTTCTGTATAAAATATTAACACCACCCACGAATAAATCAGTATTTAGAAGTAGCCTGAGCTGAACATATCTCAGAGTGTTTACTTCTAATGTGCATGCACATTTATACTTTTAATTAGGAATAGCAGCAGATAACCAAGAACTAATTTATAGTTCTCATCCATCACAATAGGCAAAGGCATGCCCGTAAACTTTCACAAGCAAGTTACATTTTCAGAATTCTGCATAGGCACAATATTTCTAACAATGCAAATCTTCACTTTAAGTTCTATTCCAGAAAAAAAAATAAAAATAAAAAGAGCGACTAGGCTGATCCCACATACAGTTGTGCTCATAAGTTTACATACCCTGGCAGAATTTATGATTTCTTGGCCATTTTTCAGAGAATATGAATAACACAAACATTTTTCACTCATGGTTGGTGTTTGGCTGAAGCCATTTGTTATCAACTGTGTTTACTCTTTTTAACCACTTGCCGACGTACGCATGTATATATACACATCGGCAGAATGGCACGGCTGGGCAAATGGGCATACAGGTACATCCCTTTGAATTTGCCGCAGTGTGGTCACGTGGGCGCTGCCGGCAGCTTCGTGAGTAGGATCGCGGGTCCCGCAGACTATCACCGCGGGGATACCCGCGATTGTCTCACGGAGCTGAAGAATAGAAAACAAGCATCTCTCCGTTCTGCCTAGTGACACTGTCACTGATCATAGCTCCCGATCAGTCTCATTCGTAGCCAAACCCACTAACAGTTAGAAACACTCCCCAGGACACACCTAACCCCTCCCCCTAGTGGTTAACCCCTTCCCTGCCAGTGACATTTCTTACAGTAATCAATGCAGATTTTTTAAAATTGATCCCTGTATTAATGTCAATGGTCCCAAAATTGTCTGATGTGTCTGCTGCAATGTCGCAGTCTCGATAAAAAATAAATAAATACGCAGATCACTGCCATAACTAGTTTAAAAAAAAAAAGCCATAAAACGAACCCCTATTTTGTAGACGCTATAACTTTTGCGCAAATCAAATGCTTATTGCGATTTTTTTTTTCAAACCAAAAATATGTACAAGAATGCATATCGGCCTAACTGCAGAATATTTTTGGTGATTATTATAGCAAAAAGTAAACAAATAATGCTTTTTTTCAAAATTGTTGCTCTATTTTTGTTTATAGCGCAAAAAACAAACCGCAGGAGGTGATAAAATACCACCAAAAGAAAGCTCTACTTGTGGGGGGAAAAAAATCTAGTTTGGGAGCCACGTCGCACTTGTCAGTTAAAGCGACGCAGTGCCGAATCGCAAAAAGTGCTCTGGTCTTTGGCCAGCAAAATGGTCCGGGGCTTAAGTGGTTAAATAATGACAACAGAAACTATCCAAATGACCCTGAATAAAAGTTTACATACCCCAGTTCTTAATACTGTGTATTGCCCCTTTTAACATCAATGACAGCTTGAAGTATTTTGTGGTATTTGTGGATGAGACTATCTTCTCAGATGGTAAAGCTGCTCATTACTCCTGGCAAAAAGCCTCCAGTTCCTGTAAATTCTTGGGCTGTCTTGCATGAACTGCACGTTTGAGATCTCCCCAGAGTGGCTCAATGATATTGAGGTTAGGAGACTGAGATGGCCACTCCAGAACCATCACTTTATTCTGCTGTAGCCATGACAGGTCGACTTGGCCTTGTGTTTTGGAGCATTGTCATGTTGGAATGTCCAAGTATGTCCCATGTGCAACTTCCTGGCTGATGAATGTAAATGTTCCTCCAGTATTTTTTGAGAACATTCTGCATTCATCTTGCCATCAATTTTGACCAAAATTTCCTGTGCCTTTGTAGCTCAAACATCCCCAAAACATCAGCGATCCACCTCAGTGTTTCACAGTAGGAATGGTGTACCTTTCATCATAGGACTTGTTGACTCCTCTCCAAATGTACAGTTTATGGTTATGGCCAAAAAGCTACATTTTTGTCTCATCACTCTAAATGACTTTGTGCCAGGTTTGAGGCTTGTCTGTGCTGTTTGGCATATTGTAAGTGGGATACTTTGTGGCATTTGCGTAGTAATGGCTTTCTTCTGGCAACTCAACCATGCAGCCCATCAAGTGCCTCCATATTGTGCATCTTGAAACAGCCAGACCACACGTTTTCAGAGTCCTGTATTTCACCTGAAGTTTGTGGTTTTTCTTTGCATCCCTAACAGTTTTCCTGGCAGTTGTGGCTGAAATTTTAGTGGGTCAACCCGACCGTGGTTTGGTTTCAACAGAATCCCTAGTTTTCTGCTTCTTGATGAGCATTTGAAAACTGCCGATTGGCATTCTCAATTTCTTGGATATCAATTTATATCCATTTCCTGTTTTATACAGTTCAACTAACTTTTCTTGCAGATACTTTGACAATTCTTTTGCTTTCCCCATGACTCAGAATCCAGAAACGTCAGTACAGCCCTGGATGAAAGATGCAAGGGTCTGTCAGGAGTCCAGAAACTCATTTACCTTTTATACACACACACCAATTACAAGCAAACATATCACAGCCGAGGACGGTTACCTTTAATAGCCATTCAAACCCATTTGTGCCAACTTGTGTGCGTGTTATCAGGCCAAAATCACCAGGGAATGTAAACTTTTGAACAGGGTCATTTGGGTAGTTTGTTATTTAAAAGGAGGAAACACAGGTGATAATAAATGGCTTCAGCCAAACACTAGCCATGAGTGAAAAATGATTTTTGTGTTATTCATATTCTCTGAAAAATGGCCAAGAAATAAATTCTGCCAGGGTATGTAAACTTATGACCACAACTGTATATACTGCCCTTAGTGAGGCATTATAAACATGTAGGCATATTATATGACAACTGGTATATTTTCCTACCTGTATCTGCAACATTTCGCATGGTGTGTTTGAAAGCCCAAATTATAGAGTCCAAAACCAACTTAAACTGTGCCGGAGGTATGGCCAGGAAAGCAGGGAAGCAGTGAGAATTTACAGCTTGTAAAAGCAAAAAGAAGTTTGTCCTGTGGTCTGGGTACTCTTCAAAGTCCTGTACAAAATAAAATAAGGATGCTGTAGATTAGCTTTAATTTTACCTCCTCCTCAACTGTAAAGTTGTAGATCATAATTCCTCACTATGAAAACCATCGCCAAGGTGTTAATCCATGCTTCCAGTTTCACGGCCAGCAGCATGCACCTTTTAGTTTACCAAATATTTCACATGGGTTAACAGACATAGGTGTTAATGGCTATGCCTTTATATGTTGTTCCAATGCTTGCCAGTCAGAGCAAAGCTCATCCTATTGCACAGAAAAGCTCAAAACACCATGGTCTAGTTTTTCCTTTGTTTCTTCCTGTGGGTACAGGTATATGTGCAACTTAAAGGGTACAACATGAAATCATATTTGGCATTGCAGAGATACACCTTACCTAGCGATTAGTGCAGACCAAAGCCAGTGTACTTAAAAACCATGTGTGTAATAGCCATTTGCGAAGGCTGATCTATGTTAATCTGCATGATTTAACCCCTTCGCGCAGAGCGTATGCATATTTGCAGCCTGAGCTTTCGGGCGTTATGCCAGGATGATGCCTGCAGCTGCAGGCATCATCCCGGTAACGTTTGAGAGTGGGCGATCGACTTTCCAGGAATAACTGATGCGGCTAAAAGCCACTCGATTGTTATCTCGGAGGAGCAGGAGGGGACATCCCACCCTCCCGCCACTCTGACTGGGCTTCTCGTCCCACCGGGAGATCCGATACACAATCCGGCGTCTAGCCACAGACTGGAACGAAGCCATAAACGGCTTTGTTCCTGTCTCCTGAAAGTAAACATGGAAGAGATGTCACTTCCAGTTTACTTGGCCACCAATGGCGCCGGATTAAAAAAAAAAAAATACAATATTCTATACAGTTTTTGGCGATGAATACTTTGAAGTGCAAAGGAGGGATTGGGAGGTCTTTTAGACCCCGATCCCCTCTATAAAGAGTATCTATCACCACCTATTACTGTCACAAGGGATGTTTACATGCCTTGTGACAGCAATAAAAATGATCAGTTTTTAGTTTTTAAAACACAAATATAAAAATAAAAAATAACTTTTTTTAAAGCTCTCCTGCGAGCTCACGCAGCAAAGAAAATTCATACGAAAGTCGCGTCCACTTATGTAAACTGCGTTCATATCACACATGTGAGGTATTGCCGCGATAGTCAAAGCAAGAGCAATAATTCTAGCACTAGACCTCCTTTAACTCCAACCTGGTAACCGTAAAAAAAAAAATTTAAGCGATGGAGATATTTAGGTACCGTAGTTTGTCGCCATTCCATGAGTGCTTGCAATTATAAAACGTGACATTGGTATATATTTACTCGGCGTAACATCTTTCACATTATATATAAATATATATAAAAAAAAAATTTGGCTAACTTTACCGTTTCTTTTTTTTTTTTTTTAAATGCATGAAAGTGCAGCTTTCCCCAAACAGTTGCATTTAAAACACCGCTGCACAAATACCGTGTGACACAAAATATTGCAACAATCGTCATTTTATTCTCCAATTACATATATATAAAAATGGGATTTTAAATTGTAAATACCAAATGTCAATAGCTTTTTGTGGAAGGGTACATGATAACTGGGGGGGACCATGATTATCTGCTGCAATGCACTGTAAAATTACAAAACATTTTGACGTTGAGTGGAAAATGCATAAAATTGTTTATTGTGAAGTGTCTACATGGATCATTATGTACATTAGTTTACCTAAAGAAACAGAACATACCTTATTTATCATGTTTAACGTGCATTCAAACACAGCATCAAATATTTGAGGTATTTCTGCTGTAATATGGCCTCCTAGCTTGTTTACAATAGTAGCCATTGTGCTGAGTACTTCAGGCTCCCTGGCAGCTGGCACATTTCTTTGATAATCAATCAGAACTGCATCCAGCAAAGGAGGGACAAAGTTCTCTGCAACCTAAAAACAGAACAAGCAAATGACCAAGTCAGAGAACAGACAACTTGAATAATCTTTTATGAACAGCAAAATGTTTAACCATGAAACTGACATTTAAAGCCCATTCACACTTTCCCAAGCATGTTACAAATCCAGCTAACCCCCAACCCCCCCCCTCCCACACTCCCACCACGTACACGATTTTACACCTAAGTGTCCTGGTACATTAAAGAAGCAGGTATGTTAACTGCGTTGATGTGCATTAAAAGGAGAAGTTCACTCTTTTAAAAAAATAAAATGCACATATTTTTACAGGTAAAAATATATGCCAGGCTCCTGCAGACCGTTAGTGTAACTGTCTGCCATACCTCTTATGGCAGGCAGTTCCTGAATGACAGGAGGGATCAATGAACTATCAAGAGAGCTAATCAGCACCCTGGTGACATCACCAATGGCTGTGGGTAGTTGAAGTTCTATTTAAAGAACTAGGCCACTTTTTTTTTTTTTTTTTTATTGCGACAGTGGCTGCCTGGTCTGCTGGCACAATAGGTACACCGGAGGAGGCAGGGGCTGCTCAGTTAGTAACATGTTACTCCCTAAATATGGGCGTAACATGTTACTAAAGGTCAACTTATCCTTTAAAGCGGTTCTTCACCCTAAAGGGGAAGTTCCGCTAATCTTATCCCTCCCCCCCTCCGGTGCCACAATCGGCACCTTTCAGGGGGGAGGGGGGTGCAGTTACCTGGATAATCCAGGTAACTGCACCCACTTCCGGCCAGACCGCCGCAGACCCCCGCAGACGCTCCGCCCCCCCCCGTTGTGTTCTGGGAAACACACAGTTCCCAGAGACACAGCGGGGGACCATAAGAGACGCGCAGCGCGACTCGCGCATGCGCAGTAGGGAACCGGGCAGTGAAGCCGTCATGTTTCACTTCCCGATTCCCTGACAGAGGATGGCGGCGGTGGCAGCAGCGAGACGAGCGATCGCTCGTCATCTGCCGCCGACATCGCTGGAACCTGGGACAGGTAAGTGTGATTTTATTAAAAGTCAGCAGCTGCAATATTAGTAGCTGCTGGCTTTTAATATTTTTTTTTTAGGTGCAGCTCCTCTTTAAGGGCCTATTACAAATGAAAGTGGTTGTAAAACTCAGACATGAAATATAAACAAAGCATATCCCTCTACAGTGTGTACCTGTCTCAATCGAGAGCACCAAGTGTCATTCCTGTCAGTTGCCCCGTTCCTCTGCTATCAGGATTAGTCCCTTCTGACAAGTTTTCCTGACAAGAGAAAAACTTTGACAGAGGAGGAAGCTCCAGTACGCAGCCTATGATTTAACAGCCTCAGCTGTGTGTACACCCCCCCCCCCCCCCCCAAATCAGCTCTCACTAAGCACTGCAGAATGTAAATTCAGCTCCCCGATCTCTGGAAACTCAGGCAAGTTGTATAAAGACCGCAGATAAACAGGCACAACTTATGTAGGAGGACTCGTTTCATCTCTGTATCACCCAAGGCTAGTCACTTCCCATATGTAAGGGTTACAACCCTTTTAATGCGGCCAGCAAACATGCAGGCACAATAAAAAATAAATACTTACCATCTGTGGGTCATTCGATCTGCTAACCCAACCTGATATTAGCTTTAAGGTTTCCTTTTTAACTGTTCTCATGCTGCGTATCAGAGGTTGCTTTGTAACCATCTCCCCTGAAAGAATCAAACAGGTACTCCTTTAATATACGATAATATAATGGCAAATTTGTATAACGGGAAGTTAAAAGGGGAGGAAAAAAAAAAAAAAAACACACAGTGACCGCTTACCATTTGCCTGAATAGCTGCAGAAATATTTTCACTTAGGCACTTGTACACGTTTAACATATCTAAATAAATTCTTCCAAGCTGAATAACAAAGGGGTGTCCAACAGCTTTACATGCTCTTACATTTGTTTTTAATATGCTTCCAAGTTGTTTGACTGTTTCTGGGTCTTTCAATATGTCAACATTCTGGGGGAAAAAATAAAAGTTGGCAAAAGCATCAACACAATAGTTTCCAAATTTTTCACAATGACCATGTAAACTGAAGCAGCAGCCTTAAACATGAGCCTGCGTTCACTCTGTAGTGTGTGGATCCGCTAGGTACCTCCCACAGTCCTGCTCCCCACAGACTATTGTGCAGTCCAGTGATGGTGTCACTACTACTTTTTCAAGGTAATAAACGGGTTTGCAAAAGTATTTGGTGCATACAAAGTAGGTTTATATTTTTGAGGCTGTTAACAGTAACTAAAAAAGGCAAAAAAACTTTTGCTTCATTTTGGATAGAATAAAAAAGGAAGGTTGTAAACCCGTTTGTTCTTTTACCATGTGTCCCATTGAGGAGATTTCCTTTCACTTCCTGTTTTGGCAATGGGACCGGAAGTGAAAGGAAATCCCTCCAAAGTGAAAGAAATGCAGTGTGACACCAAGGTCACCAGAACTAGTGTCCCCATTGGAAGCTTCTTTGCCTTTTATTACTTATCCGATGTCACCCAAAAATTTTAATTTTCTTTTACTTTTGTTGATGGTAAAAAGGAAGATTATAGAAGGTAAATCACCCTAACGAGGATATAGACAGCAGTAAAAACCGAGAGGTGTTGTATTCCCTCTCCACCCTATCCAAAAAAAGAAGTTTTGCCTTTGGTTACAACTCAAGGAATATATATTTTTAAAGAAAAAATTGTCATGTCTGGAGTCCAGCTTTACCTAGTTAGGACTAGAATATACCATGTACTTTCAAAACTCCTTCCCCGCTGTACTCTCATGCATGGAACAGCTGGCACTTTCTGTTTAATAGCCTGATTTTTCTAGTAGAGCTGCTATAAGCTGCGATATCCACACTGATCAGAAACAGGAGTTTCTTCTCAGTACTTGTTAACCACCTCCGCATATATATACACACACACACACACAGCGCCTAATATTGAAGTGGGTATACCAGGATCATGGTTGCAGCTACAACCACGATCCTTGTACTATTCTTTTCTGCCAGTGATTCCCCATCTAGGAAACGTGATCCAAATGGCTACACAGTTGCTTGATGACTTTTACAGGCAGGGGATGTTGCTTACAGAAATGTTTATCCCTTGTGATAGCAATAAAGTGGATAAAAATTAAAATCGCTCCAATGAGAGGCATTGCCGTAAATGTCAGAGTGAGAAATTCTAGCACCAGACCCTCCTGTGTAACTCTACACTGGTAACCTGTACAGATTTGAAAGTGTCACCTATGGATAATTAAGTGTACCGTGGTTTGTTTCCATTCCATTGACATGCACAACTTTAACTACTTACCACCCAGGCCAATTGTGACATTTCTCTCCTACATGTAAAATCATAATTTTTTTGCTAGAAAGTTACATACAACCCCAAACGCAGATAGCTATGCCGGAAGTGGGTGCAGATACCTGTACTGTACAGGTACCTGCACCCCCCTCCCCCCTGAAAGGTGGCAATTGTGGCGACGGAGGGGGGGAGGATTCCAATGAGCGGAAGGTCCACTTTAGGGTGGACCTCTGCTTTAATATACAACTAAACAGCCCCTTGTTCTATTTGAAAATTGATCGATCCTGATGTACTGACAGCCTAAAATTCCAGGACAGTACAAATAACCCCCAAATGACCCCTTTTTGGAAAGTGGACAGTCTGACATATTTAGTGAGGGGCATTCTTTGAAATTGTAAATTTTTTGGAAAATTAAAACTCACTTTTTCTATAATTTTTAAAACTTTTTTTTTATAACTGCAATGTTTTGAACCATCATGAATGGGTTACATGCATAACTACTGCTGTGTGCTGTGAGTGGCCCACAGCTTTCACATGGTACAGGGTGCTGTGACTGGCCCAGAAATCATACGTTAGCTGTGAGCTATCTATAGGCCAACTATAAGAATCACAGCAGTTAGGAATTATAAAAGTCCAGCCTAAACTCGTTTGCCACTCCTGTGACCCAGTTTTCAGCCGAGAGCGGTCTGAAGTCCGCTCTCTGCTGAGATCACAGATCAGTCCAGGCAGTGTCATCCCAACTCTGGAATTCTGGATCCGCCAGATGCCTGGACTGATGGCTCTCTCAGCGAGCCGCTGAGACGGCTGCTCCTCTCCCTCCCCAGAGCGTGGAGCGGAGCTGCTGATTGACAGTCAGCAGCTCTCTACTCAGGGAGCCGAGAGAACCGAGCTATTGGCAGTGTTCCATGGCTCGGTTCTCAGTGCAGAGACGTCTGGGGTCAGATGCATGTCTGTGTACATATTTGTTAGCACTTTACGATCTTTAATATCATACAAAGGTTTTAGTGAAGAATGATCTCGTTCTTTTAAGGAGAGCAACATTTCAGAGGTGCGCAGGAAACCTTCCTCAGGTATGCAATGTTCTCTTTATGGACACATCAGCAGTTTATTAGACCTCTAAAGTTTCCCCTGCCTTCCACTGTAGCCAACCAAGCACAAGTCCCCTGGATGACTTTTCCAGATAGGCTGAAAAAATGATTCCAAGTCCCCGGCAGCAGTAGATTTAACAACCTGAAGTCCAGGCCTATTTGATGGCACATGGTTAAATATTACATTAAAATGTTATAACAAATAGAATTTTTATAACAGCTTACCTTTAAAATCCTTTTCTTTGAAGTACATCACGGGACACAGAGCCATAGTAGTTACTATGTTGGGTTATAGGCCACCTTCAGGACACTGGCATGCCCCAAGACAAAAAGTACACTCCCTATATAACCCCTCCCACTACTGGGAGTACCTCAGTTTTGTAGCCAAGCAATACACGTGTATACCAAAGAAGGGAGGGACCTCTGTGTCCCATAATGTACTTCAAAGAAAAGGATTTTACAGGTAAGCGGTTATAAAAATCCAATTTTCTTATTGCACATCAAGGGACACAGAGCCATAGCAGTTACTATGTGGGATGTCCCATACCAATGGCAACTGAAGGGAGGGAAATGCAACAAAAAGTAGGACATTGAGATACTTGAGGATTCGTACTGCAGCACACTGTGCCCAAAGATAATATCCTCATGACATTTTACACCGATTTGATAGAATCTGGTAAATGTATGGACTGAAGACCAAGTTGCGGCCTTGCAGATCTGAGCCATGGAGGCCTGGTGATGCACTGCCCAAGAAGCACTAACAGCCCTGGTGGAGTGCGCTTTAACATGAAAACAAGGAAATTTCCCTTTTTAGACCATAAGCTTGAACAATCACTTGACAAATCCATTTGGAAATAGCAGATGTTGATGCTGCCCGTCCTCTTTTAGGACCTTCTCGCAATACAAAACAAAACATTTGTTTTGTGAATCTGAGCGGTCTCCTTTAAATATACCTTGACCGTTCTCACTACATCAAAGGAATTTGGTGACTTCTCTTACCTAGATCGAGGTTCTGGGAAAAGAAGGCAGAATATCCTGGTTTAAATGAAATCTTGTCACTACCTTTGGTAGGAATTTAGGATGAGGCTGCAATACCACCTTATCCATGATCAAATATGGCTCTTTACAAGAAAGAGCCGCCAATTCTGATACCCTTCTGGCAGAGGATACGGCAACCAAAAAGATTATCCTTCTTGTCAAAAGAACCAAGGGAATATCCTGTATAGGCTCAAAAGGCTGTTTCTGTAAAACTGATTAGGACACCCCTGAACCCTTAGGATTTGAATTTAGTCTCGACAGGCGCGTTACCTCCTGAATAAAGTTACGAACCAGAGAGTGAGAAGCAGGAGGCTGTTGAAACAATACTGATAAGGCGGAGACCTGACCCTTGATAGTACTCAGTGCCAGCTTAATTTCCAGTGCCATCTGCAGGAATTCAAGGATCCTACCTATGACATACTTTCTGAGGTGCCAACCCCGGGATTCACACCAGGAGACATATGCCTTCCAGACTCTATAGTATATGACTCTGGAGGCCGGCTTCCTAGCATTAAAGTAGACGCTACTGAAGGAGATAACCCACGGTCCTTTAGAATGTGGGTTTCACTAGCCAAACTGTTAAATTTAGCGTTTGTAAGGTAGGATGGAATACCGGACTTTGCCCGAGAAGGTCTGGCCACAGCGGCAGGGTCCAAGGATTCCCTACTGCCATCTTTAGGACCTCGGCAAACAAAGATCTTCTGAGCCACCAGAATCAACTCCTTCCTGCGAAGAAGGCGCGGAAGCAGCAGAACTGAAGGAAGCTGCAATACCCCCTTATCCATGATCAAATATGGCTCTTTACAAGAAAGAGCCGCCAATTCCGATACCCTTCTGGCAGAGGATATGGCAGATACAGCCCTTTCCATGGGATCAGTGAAAACTGATCCCATGGAAAGACCAGGGCGTCTGTTCCGCATGCCAGCGGATCCCTTGTCCTTGACACAAAGTTGTGGACCTTGTTATTTAATCTGGACGAGAACAGATCCATGTCCGGAACACCCCATCTGACACATCGACAGAAAGATGTTGGGGTGAAGGGACCATTCTCCCAGAAACAATTGTTGGCAACTCAAGTAGTCCATCTGCCAATTTTCTATCCCTGGAATAAACAAAAAATTCTAATGAGAAAAGTTATTTTACCAGTACAGAAGAAGTTTAAATGTTTTTCCTTTAAACATGCATCTCCTCCCGTGCCAGGAGCATCAGACAGTCTTGACAGCCTCCACCGTCAGGCTCAAGAGAAAGCCCTCAGGGGCAGCCCCAGGGTCAAACGTCCCAGGGTTTACAAGCCGCTGACCGTGCGTACTGTCTTGCATAGGGGGGCAATAAGCGGGGAGAAACCCCCCCCCCCCCTCAAGCTTGCCTGAGGACCTGCTGTTCGGCTGGAGGAAGAGGAAGGATTTCCGCTCTGGTACAGCACTGTTTCCAGCATGAGGCGGTGAGTGCTCAATACAGCCCCCAGTGGGGACACATAGGCATGACAACATTTTATGTTAAAGGAGACATTCATAAGAAAATTAAAAATTCTTAGAAAACTCCACTTACCTTTCCCGCTGCAAGGGTTTTCTGTAGTAAAAAAGCAGACCCAATCTCCACCCTTCAAGGTGGGTTCCGTTAAACCTTCAGGAGCAGGGGATCCTAGAGGAAACCCACAATCCTGGACCTGCAACAGCACCCTGCCAGTAAAATTTTATTGCCTTACTACAAAAAAAGTACTGGATCCCAGGGTCCAGCTCTCTAAAAAGGAGCATTCACAGGCAAAAAATGTGCTTCTATAGATACTAGGCCCGGGTACCATTCAATTTGGCCAGAAGAGACACTTTGAATGGATCTGGTCAGCATGGCTAGCCCCAGCAAGGATTTCTCCAGTGAAGCACAGCACATCTTTACTCGTGACCAACACCTTAGACACTGGCGAAAAAACTGAGATACTCCCAGTAGTGGGAGGGGTTCTATAGGGAGTGCACTTTTTTTCTTAGGGCCCGAGAGAGTGTCCATCACCTAAAGGTGGCCTATAAGCCCACTACTATGGCTCTGTGTTCCACGTAATGTACGGTAAGAAATATGTATTGATAACAATACAGACTGGGCACCAGTATACATTTACACCACTCCCACTTTCCCCTTAGAACACTCTATACACAAAGTTATTCTGTGTTACACAGTGTGATAGTTTGCCATGTAATGTTCAAATGTACATGGCTTCTGCTGGGTCGATAATTTTTTACCATGTTACATTCTGTTTTACTTTGCATTGTCATTGTGTGGGCAATGTCATCACTCTATATTGTCCCGAAATCTTTGCTATTTTCTCTGTATGAAAATTGGAAAGAAAAAAAAAAAAAAGCACTCAAACGTTTTCACATTTACACCCTCTCCCTGAAAACAACTTGGCTATCACTCACCTTGGTGGCTTGCTGAATAATACTGTCCCACACTTGGTTAGGAAGAAGCATATATTTTTCTATCAAATGCTCCTGTACAGGTTGATCTGTCTGAGCGCCAATCATATAACCCACAGCTTCATAGAATGTATGAACCTAAACCAGAACACATGTTGGAAGTAGCGTTAGCATTCTACACTAAAAACCTGCACATGCCACAAAGACATACAATGATCACCTCACCAAAAAGGTTTTAAACATCAAGGCTAGCCCAAGTTCACTGAATGACAATTATACTACAGTAAAGAGCAATGCTTGATTTGCGCCACCAGCGCCCAAACTTCAGCATTTTGAAATAAAACAGTTTACCTGCTGAGGCTGAAGATCACAGATTATGGTATTGATGTTGTTTAGGATCTCATCAATAAATGGCATTACTTCCCCAACTTGAACTTGAACAAAATGTCTGCGGCATTTCTGAGCTATCTTAATAAATGTATCGCATGCCATATCCTGCACGCCATCGTGGGTCTCTGAAATTGCATAAAGTTATAAAGCACTTTTTAACCATTTTGCTGCCAGGGCAGTTTTTGCACATGTATTAAAAAAAAAAAAAAAAAAAAGCTGTATTCTCTATCCACAGGTGGAGGAAAATGCGCCCACAGATACTTTGTATTCTGACAGCAGGTTTTGCAGCTAGCAGAATACACTGATCAGTCGCTCCAGCCAATGATCAATAAAAATAAACACATCCCTTTGACTTTTATAAAAACGGGGACTGCCACACACATTGAAAATTTGCCCAGTCCTTTCTTGCTGAACGTGACAAATTTCAGTGTATGGCCAGCCAAAGATACAATTGCTTTAGGCCAGAGGATTAGGCATAAACGATATACATTTTCTAGAAGCGGTGTCCCTGGAGAATAAAGTGGTGGTATTAAAAAGAAGAGAAAAAGGTTTGTGTTGAGTAAATACAGTGGGTATTAAAAATAAATAATTATACACAACCCTGTTAAAAATGGCAGATTTCTGTGTTGTAAAAAAAATTCAGAAATGTTTCCCCCTTTAATGTGACCTATAAACTGTACAACTCAGTTGAACAAAAAACTGAAATATTTTAGGTTTAAGAGAAGTAAAAATAAAATAAATAATGGTTGCATAAGTGTGCACACCCTTAAACTAAAACTTTGAAGCACCTTTTGATTTTGACAGCACTCAAAAAAAACTGCAAAAAAAAAAAATTCTGAAATATTTTACCTTTGTCGGATTATTTTATTTTTTCACCGAAAGCGAGTAGTAGTGTGTAGATTTTTTATATCCACTGAAAATACCCAATTTAACAAGCTTTAAAATTGCTTGTGCCGTGAAGCAGCGCCAAAACTTTGGTACCTCAAATTTTCCATAGGCAACCGTTCAAAGGTCATCTAAATTTTTATTACAAATGACAGCCCTCAAACTATTTCTTGCTTCAGCATGTATGGCGATATACAACTTGTATAGTACCATCTACTTTTTATATATAGGCACCCAGGATGTGTGCGTTAATGCACATATATGTGCATACATGGGGGCCCTTTTTTTTTTTACTTTTTATTGAAAGTTTATAAATAATTTGTACAAAACACGCACAAAAGAAAAAAACAAAAACCAAGGATACAACAAACTGTTGGCTTATGAATCACCAAGATATACTTGACACTAATCAGTGGGAACAGGGACATCTCAAAACATCAGCAGATACATGGAGGCTTTGGGGGACCCCTGAGGTCTTCCAAATACACCACTGAGGCTAATGGAGCACAGCACATGCTGCATTGGCTTCTTCCCCAGCTATTGTGGCCTGGAAAATGTATCGCATTAAACAGTTTCCAGGTTCTTACTAGCTAGTAAAGAGTGACAAATGAACGTCTCCCTCCTTTCTACCTGGTGATACTAGCCATGCTGGGGGGGGGAGCCCTTTTAGATGGGGTGCATTGAAGCGATCCAGATGCTTTAAAGCTGCCATATAGTTTCTATATGCAAGCCAAATATCAGCTTGTCTGACAAACATGCATTCAAGGAGTGTGAATACAACTTAATAGTCAACTGCAACAGTTGAATAAAAAAATGAATATTTCAGAATATGGAAGAAATATAAATAAATAAATTACCATGCATGAATTCAAATAGTTTGTTTACAACAGTCTTCAGAAATTTCCAGTGGGCTCTCAGAAACCTTGGATACTGCCCCACAATGTACATGATGTTGGATGCAATGATAGCTTTGTTGTCTTTGCCACGTTTTTGCTCACACAGACCAAGAAGATCCTGAAATGAAAGTTATAATCCAACAACATTTAAATGTGCCACACGGAGCAACAGCCTTGTAAAGAAGTATTTAAAAGTGAAAAAAAAATGAAATACATCCAAGGACATCAGCTGCCTGTACATTCCCTCCTCCAATTCCCTCCCAATATTTCCTCTCCCTTTCCAATTCCTTCCTTGGCTCATTCCTGTGTTTCTGATCAATTGTCCCCACATTTGCCCACACTGCATTCTAGTCTTAACCTGGCACTCATCTACAATATCCACAGCCAAGCATTGCTCTTATCCTCCTTACATACTCCCCTCAAGCTATTTTACCCAGCCCTCACCCAGGTAGGGCTTTTGTAAATCTTAACACCAAGATTCTTCTCCTGCTGTGAAACATCTCCATCATGCCTGCTGGGCCTTCTGCTTATACTTGTGAGTTAGTTTCTGCTGCTACGGTACATCCGAAGTATTCTCTGCTGTTTAAATACCACTTTTTCTGTATACCCATTATCTATATATTTAGGTATGCAGTTTTCAGATGCCAAACTGCACAAGTTATCGAAACACAAAAATGGACATCACTTTCACTCTTATGTGATCTTGTAAATATATTTAGACTGCTCGCCATTGCCAATCACATGACCAAAAATATAGGCATTTAATGATATGATTGCTACTGAAATGGAGGAATAGAAGCACACATTGGCTGATCCTCAACATCAGAGATCATAAGACAGACAATGATTCTAGTCACATGGCAAGCACATTTTCAGCCCTTTTTCAAATTAAACCATCCCAACCACCTATTACCATAGCTTTTAGGTTCACATTTGAAATTCACCAATTTCCACTGTAAAATTAAAGGAAAAAACACAAAATGATCAACTCAAGCAGGGTATTATACACTCCATGTGATTATCACCTTAATAAAAGAAAAAAACCTAAGAAAAAAAAAAGCAAGCATAATTAAATATTTTAACAAGCACACTCACTTTGATAACTGTAACCAGAAACCTCTTCTCATCTTCTTCATGCATGGCTCCACTGATTGAACCAATAGCCCAACATAAAGTATTCAGATTTTTCCATGACCACTCTGTCCCATTTACTTGGTTGTGCAGTTTCTCAGTCATAATTCTTTCTGTGTCTGCATAATCCAAATGAGTGAGGTAAACTAAAAAAAAAAAAAAAAAAAATATGTTAACCAGTAAGGAAAAATAAAATTGCCGGACATTAAAAAATTAGAACCACATGGTAGCCAAGTCCAAAAAGCATTGTACATGAGAGAGTAGGTAAATAAATATCGGTTAAGTTGATTATAGGGGTTTTGAAAGATAACTATAAATGCAAAAAATTAAATAACAAAAATGATGAGAACACTATATACACTATGCTGACCTGCTTTACAGTTATGGCTTCAATACCCCCCCCCCCCCACCCCAAGCTACACAAGTATGCAGGTCAGAAGAGTAAGTATCAGAAATCTTGTGCAACTCATACAAAAAATGTGTGGATCAGCATGACAACCAATATTTTAGGAGGTGGCCCCCAGCAACCAAAAACTGCCATAGGATTTTGAGACATTTGTGATCAACAGTATACCATGAAGCTTAATCTGAACTTAAAACAAGCAAATTTCCAACAAAAATTTACATACAAAGCAGAAGAAATCCTTACCCAAAGTTTCCCTCATGTTTTTGTACAGATTGATGGAATCCGTGTCCTTCATAAATTCACGAACCACTTCACCCTGATCATTCTCTACAACCAAAACTTCTTCTGGTTTTGCCATTCGACTAACCATCAATAAACGCACCTGCAAAAGAACATGTTACCCATCTTCATATAAAATCTAGTTAAACAAGTTTTCTTTAAAGATCACTTTTCCCCTAAGCCCTGTTCCCAGTAATGTAACTTTCAAGTAGCAGAAATTACGACCAACGCAGCCTTTAGGGGTTGACAGATAAAAGACAGGTGTGGGGATCAGAGATGGGATAAGACTTGTCTAGAATAAGGAGGTTATTCCGGTATTGTGGGATGCCCAATCTGATTTAAAGAAAACTACAGGTATTTGCAAGAAAACAGTCTGTAGTTCACCAAAGTTAGTAATGCAGTCTAGGCGACAATTTAGGTTTACTTTAATAGCATACAAAATTATATGAAAGACAAAAGGCATTTAAGCTACGACTTATGGGTTGCATTAACGCAAGGCACGGTTATGCACAATCAACATTTTGAAATGCAGAGTAGGAAGGGGTACTTTTAAGTTTGAGACAGTTGGTCATAATGGCCATTTTACAGATAACCCAATGGACCACTATTTAAACTTTTAGATGCATCTCGGGCCAAAATAAATTAGAGACTGCATGCAGCCCTGAAACCACATGAAGGACCATACCTGAATCTCAACCAGTTGATGCCAAGCCAAAGGAAGGCCGCAGAGCATCAACCTCATGCTCAAGACAAGGATAGAAAATGTCACTGCCAGAGGGGGGAGATGACAACATGGAAGGGAAACCCAAACTTGTACCAGCAAGAAGCTGCTTTACCGGAAATCACAAAACAGGCAGAACAAAGCCCCATGTAAGGAGAAAATTATACACAACCCTATGTTAACAGTAAAATGGGGGTAACTTCAAGAAAGAATAAGTTCCAAGAGGCAACCTAGGACAAAACAGGTCCAACGAGAATAAATAATCTTCCGTTATACATGGAAATAAATGCCCAAGGCTTTACAATTTAAGGGCTCATTTAAATCTACAAATAAATTTGAGCACCCATTAGTGCACCTAATGCAATAAGTTGCACTAACATTTGCATTACATTAAAAAAAGGCTTGCCAGACGCCCAGTCTGCGCTGACTTTTTTTATGGTATGAATTTTTGTATTTTCACCTCAGCTAACGAAGCTTTCTAAAACGCACCTCCAAAACGTGTTGTACTTGCCATAGGGTCATCGGTGGCAGGTTTACAATGACATCAGCAGTAGGGGAGCGGCAAAGCCAGACAACACGTTGCGTCAATTTCCTGACACAACTCTAACACAATCATATGAATAACACTGGGTGCTGCAATGCACACAATTTTGAAAGGTGTTTGTGGACCTTCAAAAAATAAATAAATAAATAAAACTCATGGAAAAGTTTGATTTTCAAACTAGCGTAAACATAGCCAAAGGACCAGGGTAAGGCAGAGTGCAAGGCAGAGTGCAAGGCAGAGTGCAAGGCAGAGTGCAAGGCAGAGTGCAAGGCAGAGTGCAAGGCAGAGTGCAAGGCAGAGTGCAAGGCAGAGTGCAAGGCAGAGTGCAAGGCGAAACGTCAGGGACTCGTAATCCAGGGCATCCAGTGCCAATTAGGGGCAGGCAACCAAACAGGACCATGCCACAGTAGGTGGTCAGTTGGAACAGACTAAGGACTGGATTTGCACAGGATCCTAGTAAAGCAGTATAAGCAGCAGGATGGATTTTCTGCTACGCTGGATGGCAAATGAGAATGCAGAACCCAAGCCAGAAGACATCAGCGACTGGTCAATCGACCTCAATGCTTTTCATGGTGAAAACTGGTGGTAGCACCAGGATACGTGCTATGTAGAAACCACTTAAAGCAGCAGTATAGTAAAGGATCTCAACTAACGTAGATCATAGAAAAAAAAAGCTAACAAAATGTAGGCAGTATAACCCGAAGATAAGCTGCGCCCCTCAAAAGGACAATAGAAAGTGGATTTGGGCAATTAACAATGGAAATGTTAAGAGCTTAGTACAGCAGGGCTGCACATTTACCAAAGAGACACTCATTTATTAATGTTGCAATTAACAGAATTAAAATATCAAAAGACTGCAATCACATATAAAACACTACCTTTGAGAGAACTGGCAAATAGAGCTGCCTTCTGGGGGGAACATCAAAATGTTGACTGCCAGAAAGAAGTGGGGATGCCGATGTGGAAAAGGGGCTCTCTCTGTATAACTCTGCCGCCAAATGATTCCAATACTCAAGGCAGATTTTGAATATTTCTGTTTCTTCTACTTCAGATACCAGCAACATGTAGTGTAGAGCCTGGATTGGAAGTAAAGCATTAAAATGATGAAAAGGGTTTGCCATTTAAAGTGATAACTAAAACTACCAAATAACTTTCTATTTATCCTTGAACAGGACTAGTCCCAACTTGGTTTTTATTATAGCAGGACATAACTTAAGAACAACATCTATTTACCCAAGTCACACATTTTGAATGCCCATACCCTGGCCAGTGTTCTACTGGATTTACATTGTTCCTTGTGCTTGCAGTGCGCATGGCACTGCATGCATGTATAGGTGTGAATTGGCTTCTTAACATTTCTCTGTCAGTCACACGATACTGCAGTGCATGAACGTGAACAAGCAACAAGGGAAAGAATAGGATTTCCACTTGATGTGCATTTTCATGTAAAATGTTGCTTCACCAAAACAGACAAAGATGAACAGGCCCTAAATATTAACCAATGCTTAATATACAGAAGGGCTCAAGGCACTGCATTCATTTGACTGAAAGTTAATAGCAGAAAACACTCTTATTTCATCAGCTTAGCTTAATGTGCTCTGCTTCCAGCATTGACCTGGACAGTCTTCTAATCACATCCAGTGGGGAGAGCAGCATATCAAAACAACTTTCCTGCTTTTTGTGTCAATTTTGATTACTTTGCAGTACCTGCAGCTAGCACCATCAAAAAGGACTTGCTTTACAGTATATTTCTAAGAATATATAAAATATTTGATTGTCCATAGCCTGGTACCAGGTCTACTTTAAGTGACCATATCCAGACAGAAATAAGGGGACTGCTGGCTATTTGAAAATGACCTCTGGCTTTGAAACTGAGTAATTGACCTGAGACAAGTTTACAAAACCAATAAAGTCAGACCTCCTTATCTGCATATCCTCCATTTTCATTGAGAAAAGGCTTCCCTTAAAAGGCTTCCCTTAAAAGGCTTTAAGGCAGTGGTTCTCAACTCCTGTCCTCAGGACCCAACAGGCCAGGTTTGCAAGATAACTGAAATACATCACATGCGATATCATTTGCTGCACAGTGATTGCAGTATTCTTGTCTGCATCTCCCCAAGGTAATACTTAAAATCTGGCCTGTTAGTGGGTCGAGGATAGGAGTTGAGAACCACGGATTTAAGGGATTACTGAAAGTCCAATAGTTGCTATCCTGATAACTGCGCACACACCGTCACCAAATCATAAGAGTCTCTCTCTCTCTCTCTCTCTCTCTCTCATTGATTACATTCATCTCCACTGAAGGGTTATTTTATATTGGATAGGTAGACTATAGGGAGTAAAATGGCATAAATCAAGCAACTGCAGAAACACTAGGGTAAGCATATAGACTGCACAATTATATTTTTAAAGCGCTAAATAACTACAATTTTTGGGACCTTCATGCCAACATTCCTACTAAATTTACAATTTGCGTTCAATCTTCATATACAAACATATTCAACATACCCTACATACATTGGCTTTGATGGCATATACACCTTTTATTGTTAGATTAAACAAACTCACCTCCATAAGAGTTTCTCTCAAGTTCAGCCTCTTTTCTATAAGTTGTCCATGTTCTTTAAGAAAAGTACATAGGAACAAGCTGAGGTTCTGAATAAAGTTCTGCTCATCATCTTTTCCATTGGCATATGCAAGGCGAATATTTGTGTTCAGAGGCAGCATCTGTACAGAAAATAAAGTCTCAATTGCGTTTATATATCTAACAGAAATGGCAATTCATTGAAGTCAGTTTCTAGTGGCAGCTACCAACATTTTAGAACCACTAAGTAGGCAGGATTTTTTTGGGATCTGGAATATTTAGCCATGTTGTACTTCAATTACATAAATATAGTCAATAATAAAAAGACCTAGTTCTGCAGACCATTTTCTAGGTCAGAGTTAATCACTTGAGTGTTTTTGGGATGAGTAAATGTATATATTTTTTCCCCCCCATTTATTTTACATACACACATAATTTCGTGGCTTACCTGCTTTAGTTGCATCATTGTCAAAGTGAAAAGTGTTACAAACTGCTCCTCGTACTGGCTGACACTAACTCCAGCTATTTCAGTGAGACATTTTAAAGACACATTTCGGAACATTGGAACATTTAAGAACTGGAAAGAAATGAAAAACACATTAAATTTATTTATTTTGCCACCAATAGTGAAAACACACACTTCCAGCAAAGCAACATACCTTATAAATTAATGTGCTTATCAGTTTGGTCTCAAATATATATCCCAATGGAATCCAGTTAAGAAATCTGAGAAGGGTTTCCAAAGTTGCATGGACAAGTGGAGCATTTTGGGAGTTTTCCTTTGTAAAGGTTACGAAAAACATTTTAAAATTCAAGAATAAAAATATTTCTAATTTCGTAAATGTCATTCAAACTAACGAAATAGAAAACGTGCAGAAGATGAAAATAAATATAAAAAAAACAAAAAAAAAAAAAAAAAAAAACAAGTACTAATGAGCAGTTACTTCTTAAAATAAGGAAACAAAATGTTCTAGCATTTGTCTGTCCGTTTATCCATCATAGGACATAACTAGACAAGTAAATACAGTCAAGCACAGCACTATTCAAGAAATGTTTACAAAAGATAAAAAATTGTAACTAAAAGGCAAAGACAAAATGTAGGTTTTGCAGTTCTCATAATGATATCAAGCCTGTGACGCCTAAGGGCTTGCAAACACCACATCCCAAGCGTTCAGTGTGCAATTACATGTGTGTGCTTACATGCATTTGCAGGTGCGTAGATTTCAAATATTTTAGTGCAGCACTCTTAATAAACAGACCACTATATCAAAGTGCAACAAAACTCACTCTGTGCAATACCACTGTGTGTGTGAAAAATCTATGAACAGTTATGCAAACAAAAAGATAAAAAAAAAAAAAAAAAAAAAGTTAATATCTAGTGCAATCCAATACAGAAGGAAAACAAAAAAAAAATAAAAAAGTGCTTGTCCACAGTCTTAACTGTGTAAAACTTCCCCCAGTGCCATCCGCCTTAAAGCGGAGGTCCGCCCACTGCTGCAAAAATTAAAGGCCAGCAGCTACACATACTGCAGCTGCTAGCTTTTAATATTAGGACACTTAAAGCGGAGGTCCACCCTAAAGTGGACCTTCTGCTCATCGGAACCCTCCCCCCCTCCGGTGCCACAATCGGCACCTTTCAGGGGGGAGGGGGGGTGCAGTTACCTGGATAATCCAGGTAACTGCACCCACTTCCGGGATAGCTCTCTGCGGAAAGGGGCGTAACTTACGCCCCTTTCCGCAAGTGCCCGCCCCTTCCCGCAAGTGCCCTGCTGCCTGCTGGGAAACACACAGATCCCAGAGGCAGCGGGGACCGTCCTCATTGCGCAGCGCGGCTCGCGCATGCGCAGTAGGGAACCGGGAAATGAAGCCGAAAGGCTCCATTTCCTGATTCCCATACCCAAGATGGCGGTGGCAGCACTCGAGTGTCGATCTAGAGATCGGCTTCGGGTGCCGACATCGCGGGCAAGTGTCACTATTTTAAAAGTCAGCAGCTGCAGTATTTGTAGCTGCTGGCTTTAAAAAAAAAAAAAAACACGCGGAGTCCCGGTGGACTCCCGCTTTAACTGTCCTGGAGTCCACAATGTTGGCACCACAGCTGATGGGTGCCGCCATCACCATTGTGGGTTAAAACCCAGCAGTGTAGCCTTACGGCTTCACGCCAGTAACCCTAGTGCGCATGCTCAAGGCTTCGCTCCTCTCTCCTACTGGCCCAACAACAGGGGAGAAGAGGGAGCCGAGTGGTGATGTCAATAGCTGCAGCTCTCGGAAGTGGGAACAGGATACATTTGGCAACTTTCGTGGGGGCGGGAGAGGTTTGGAGGACGAGATAAATGAGTGGATGTTCCACGTTATGTAAAAGTGTCTCATAAGCGATTCAAAAACATAACTCGGAGGAATTCCCGTCCAATGAAGGTGTCCGCTGTCATTCTGCTGGGTGGGGCCCAACAAGTCCACTGTTCTGAGGAAACCGCCATTCTGCAGACTTATATAAAAAGCTTATCGATTCCCTGTTTATGTGTTTTGGCATTCTTTTAACCTCCCTGGCGGTACGATTATTTCGGATTTTAGGTGCTAAAAGCGGTACCATTATTTTACATGAAAATTTGGCGTTTTATATTGTAGTCCTGTAATTCTTAGGAATAACTCTCTTAAATCTGTCCAAACCAGAGTCTACTAGCAGACATCCCGGGTATAATAAAGTTTGAAAAAATGAAATCATAAATTATAATATAATAACTATAAATAATTGTACCAAATAATAAAATAACAATAACAAAAATTATTCAATAATGTAATCAAATCAAAAACACCGAAATTTGCTCAGTTGCAGAATTGTTGCTGTCATTACTTTTCAGTATTTGATGACGGATGTCCCCACAAATCGCTATCGCTCAATTCTGCGAGTGATTCTAATTTATTATCGCTGTTTTCTAGCTGGTCTAAAACCATTTTTGATGTAAAATGACAGTTTGGTTGCTATGGACAATCTCCAGTTTCCAGGCATAAAGAACAGTTTTTATTATATAAAACTGCATGCAGAGCACTGGGCAGACCACTAGGGACAAAGGGGATGTGAAATTATTACATACAGCAATGTAATCTGTAAGATTACATTATACTGTATGTATACTGTCTGTTTCACTTTTTGAATTTTGCGCCGATCTCCGTCCCCGTGCGTCGCAAAATTCGCAGGGCACGGAGATCAGCTCCGTGATAGATCGAGCGAGACACGGCTCGCTCTTACAGCGGGGAGACAACGCTGGATCCGAGGGAGAAGGTAAGTAAGCGTCCTCCTGGATCCAGCGATGCAGTCCCGAGTCTGGCTCGGGGTTACCGCTCTTGGTATAAAAATTCCACCCCGAGCCAGACTCGGGAATACCGTCAGGGGGGTTAATACATTTTCAAAATGGAGCACACTATAGACTCTTATTTTGCATAAGGAGCTCTGTATCTAGCGAGCAGCAGCTGACAGGCTGCTCAGAGGAGGTGTGTATGCTCATCATACAAGTCAAGAGCACATCCACAGGGACAAAGTGTTTATATAAGAAGGAAATGCACTCTTGGAAGATCTCTTATTTGCACGAGAGACGTTTTATCACAGATATGAGAGAGACCCTTAAAGTGGTTGTAAACTTTACATATATCCAGTGAAGAGAGACTAGTCACAGGCGATACACAAGCCTCCTACATATAGTTTGTACCTTGCTTATTTGCAGCCATTTGTCCTGTACATCCTTGTAAAACTCAGATTCCTCCATGGACACAGACAGTGCTGACAGGGGAATCCCTTCTGACGAGCAATTGTCTGCTCCCGGCGGGAGAAAACCGTGATTATCGCTAGCAGCTATAGCAGCATAGAGCAGGCTGGCTGTCCCCAAGTTACAATTGATCAGCTTGGTACATTCAGCCTGCCTGTTAATGGTTGAAATCTCTGCGGGTTCCTGCTGAACCAAAATTAAGCTTTTTGGCCACAACCGTAAACGCTACATTTGGGTGGATTACTGATGTTTTGGGGGATGTATGAGCTACAAAAAGGCACAGGAAATTTGGACAAAATTATTGGCAAGATAAATTTAGTAGGTTATCAAAAAATACTGGAGGAACATTTGCATTAGTCAGCCAGGAAGCTGCGCATGGGACGTACTTGGACATACCAACATGACAAAGATACAAAACACAAGGCCAAGTTGACTTGCCAATGGCTACAGCAGAATAAAGTGAAAAGGTTCTGGAGTGGCCATCTCAGTCTCCTGGACTCAATATCATTGAGCCACTCTGGGGAGAGCGCAAAACATGCAGCTCATGGAATGGGCAGCTTTACCATCTAAGATAAAGAGCCTGATGCACAAATGACTTCAAGTTGTCATTGATGTTAAAGGGGGTACATAAACTTTTGATCAGGGTCATTTGGATAGTTTCTGCTGCCATGATTTAAAAAAAGAGTAAACACAGTTGAATAATAAATGGCTTCAGCCAAACACCAACCATGAGTGAAAAATGTTTTTGTGTCATACATACACACACACACACACATATGTATATGTATATATATATATATATATATATATATATATATATATATATATATATATATATATATATATATATATATATATATATATATATATATATATATACACATATATATACATATATATACATATACATATATATACATATACATACTCACACACACACTTCATATGTATACTTACCATGACAAATTGACAGAGCTGAAATATCTTTGAGAACTCGTTACACATGCTGCAAAAAAAACAAAAAAAAACAGACCATTTGTATGGCAAAACTTACACAGCATTTACAGAGGTCAACTTCAGCATGTGGAATAAAAAAAAAAAAAAAAAAAAAAAAAAAAAAGGCAGTGTCCCATACCTGCTGAAATAATCATAGTAATAAAAAATAAATAAAATAAAAAAAAAAAAAGCAGCAAACTACACAACCCTTCCTGGAACCGTCTCTGCTTGGGCTTGCAGAAGAACATTGTGGAGGCCAGAGTAGCCAAATACCAGGGCCTAGCGTGGTCACTTCACAGTGTAGTAAAAGCAATCGGTTGGCTCAACAGATGCCCAGACCACTAAGTAAAAGTCCACTGAAAAAAAATTAGACCATGCTCAGGACCTATGGATGGCAATTAGTTTTAAAAAAAATATATACAGTATATTGTAGCGGAAGATAACAGGTCATGTGAAAGGAGTATAACCCATAGAAATTGTTGACTTTTTCAATATGATGCATGTGAACAGTGCCTCCAGAAAAGGGGCTATACTTGAACAAAAACAAATAAAATTGATAAGCAGTTATTTATTCTCTAATGAATGTACATAATATTCAACATCAAAAAAAGTACACCTACAGTTTATCAAAGTTAAAAGGATAAGTTCACCTTTAGCAAGATGTTACACCCATATACACTGTGTAACATGTTACTAATTCAGCAGCCCTGCTCACCCCCCCCCCCCCCCCCAATTCTCCATTGTGACAGCGGGTGGGAAACCCTCTCCTCGCACCCACTGTTACAATTTAAAAACAGCAGAGCTATGCAGGGCTCCACCAGCACAGCCATGTCAGTCAACGATCTGAGAATGATCTACAGGTCCCATTGCTGTCATTCTCAACAGTGCCTTCATAGTGGACACTTCCTGCAGCTGAAAAGCTATCTGCCAGTATGGAGGCATGGGCAGACAGCTGCCAGGAGTGTCTGCAGATGCCCATCATAGCACCCGCAATCTGCTTCGCAGGCTCCAAGGTTTAAAAAAAAAAAAAGGAAAAAAAAAATGATATATTTGTTTTTACCTGCAAAATCATGTACATTTTGGTTGGGTCCTACCAAAGTTACAAAACATTTGAAATAACTGCCTGGGTACTGCAGGTTTAGCTCCATTCCAACTTGTCAGTGATAGGCTTTTGAGTGGGGAAAGTCCTTCAAGTTTGTGACCATGACCTCCTTCAGCCATCACGCAATTGCAAATAACTACACAGATAGGGGGTCGCCATAAAAAAAAAATTTTTGGACTACTGACCACTTTTTACTGTATTGGTAAGATTTCTCAGGAGTGTGCAAAATAATTGTGCATGAGACCATGCTTTAAATATTAAGTGTTAAATAGTTAAAACAAGAAAGTTATACAAATTTACATTATGTAACAATGTCAAAAAAATAAATAAATAAATAATAATTAAAAAAAAAAAACTGAGCTGCCTCTGATGACACATCGAAACATGTTGAATAGAGTCACTCCGGGATGTTTCCGCCTTTACTTGCAGCCTGTGTTTGCGGTTGGAGCCAGCAGCTTTACTTGTATACGTACATACCCAATTTGTGTCGGCATGACACAGGGCAACGTGAGTGCACTTCGTTTTTTTTTTCTATATCAAAATAGTGAATTGTTTTACACAATGAAGCTTTCCTGTCTTTGACATGTTGGCAAGTGGTCTCAAAGTGAGAACCATGACTGGTTTGAAAGTCCATTAGTGAAGGGAGTGGATCCATTAATTCATCTTTGGATGTTCAAGATTGTATAGTAATACAACAGAATTCAAATTGGATTGTATAGTGTAGGACACTTTCTAAAAGCAAATTTTTGTTTGGTCTTTTTGTAAAGCGGCAAGTCATTTAACTGAAGAGGTGAAGAACACTGGGTGTTTTGACATCACATTTTGAACACAGAAGATTTATTGTATGTTTATTTTATTTATTTTTATTACACACAAAATTCACTCGAAGGTAAATATTAGGAACTTGGTTTTTGTTTGTTTGTGACCTGAGCAGTATCATTTTGTGAGCACAATACAAGGTGGTATCAAAAAGTGGAGACTAGTTTTGTAACACGCCAACAGATGGCAACAAGGCTGCACACACAGTTACAGGGAGCCAAAAGACATTGTCCTGTGTACATCAGGAGCTGTGCAACTGGTGCTATTCTGCCCACGTGCATTACCACATCAGCCATTTCATCATGGACAGCAAGTTAGCATAAAGAGCAAAAGTGACATCCTGCATAAAACTGGGCAAAGCTGCCACAGCGACATTTGACATGATTCGGCATGTTGAGTGGCACACACGGTTGTTCTCAGACAATCATGCACAAGATTCCAAATGGTTTCGACATTTTCAGGGGTTGAGCTTGTTGAAGGTCTTCCTGAGCTCTTGTCTTCCAGTGATGTCCTTCTGCTCTTGAAGGGTGAGTGTCACACAAAATTTCACGTTTGCTTTTGTTCTAACTTTTCTGTCCATGACGAAATAGTAGGTGTGATAAGGCACGTGGTTAGAATAGTCCCTGGGGTAGGCTTTACCGAAAATAAGAATTTAGAAGGAAAAAGTAAAAAATAAATCCTGTCAAGAAAGACGCCATTTATTCCAGTATAGGGACAACATGTTCATTATATGCATACCTGTCTTTCAGGTGTTTGGCTTTCACTTGTGTGATTTGTCCAGTAGAAAAGTCAAAAACTTCTTCACTTAAAAGTTTTAGAATCACCATGTTATTCTGACAAAGGCTCTCACTAGTTTTACTGGCTCCTACAATGTCACTGATGAATGTAGGCCAGTGTTTGGGCCATTCTTGCTTCAGTATCTGGAAAAACAAATAATTTGGTACCAAAAACAGTTATACGTTTGCCTTGAGAAACAGGACTTATTTTTTTCTTGCATCAACCAACAGTTGTTAGTGTCAATTAACCCAAATAATTAGCTATGGGGCATCGGGGGGGGGGGGGGGGGGGGGATTTTGTGAAACTGGAACAGACAAAAGCTGTAGCATCTGTGCATTATAACCAGCTTCTAGCCTTAGCATGTTCAGTCAACCACTTTAGCTCCGGAAGTTTTTACCCACTTCCTGACCAGGCCAATATTTGCGATACAGCACTGTGTTGCTTTAACTGACAATTGCCTGACACTGTACCCAAAATACAATGCATGTCCCTTTTTCCCCACAAATAGAGCTTTCCTTTGGTGGTATTGGATCACCTCTGCATTTTTTTTATGGGCAAAAAATAAAAAATAATAAAACACAAACACACAACACAAAACAACAAGACCCCATACACACGATTAGATTTTCTGCAGATTGCTGTCTTCAGATTTACCAAAACCATGTAGTGCAATGGTCTGCCTGATTGCATACAAATTGAAACGTTTAAAAAGGGTTGTAAACCCTAATTTTTTTTCACCTTAATGCATCAAGGTTAAAAAAAAAAAAAAAAAAAAAAAAAACGTCACTGACCAACATCAATATTAATACTTTGTGCATTTGGACAGAACTCAAAGCCATTTGGAAAATTTGGGTCATGTCTTGTTCTAGGACATCCACACAAAAAAAAAAAAAAAAAAAAAAAAAAAAAAAAAAAAAATTAAATATAAATATAAATATATATATAATTTTTTTTTTCCCCAAGTGCTCTGCCAAAGCACAGCTTTGTAAGACAGGATCCTGTTGTTCATTGCCCTAGTCATTTATCTGTGGTTTGACAAACAAATTGCAGCTGACTGGGCCTGCAAGAGTAAAGAGCCTTTGAGAATGTCACAGAATCTTTGAATGAAGGAACATCTTCAATGGGTACAGTAAGATGTTTAAGACAGACTGCAGAGGAAGGTCTTTTTAGACTTAGCAGGCTTCTTCGTATCGAAAAAGTTGCATGGAGGAGAATCAAGTGCAACAATTCCAGTGTTTTTGCACACAGCAGAAGTGAACATATAGGCATCTGAGAGGTAAGAAATCTTCAGAGGCCTCGTCTAACAGACTCCAGGTATTAAAGATATCAGTTATTTGAGAAATTGTGACATTAGTGAAAACTCTACTTTAGTCGGGTAGGTCACTTGTTGTGAGAATGGATTGCAGAGAACAGTGCAAGGTAGGCATCGTAATTCTGAACGGTTTGAGTGTTTTGAAACAAGAAAGATGCAGTGCTAAATATATGAGTGAACCCCAGAAAACTATCCGGAGATAAAAACCAGAATATGAAGTGCTGTCTAAAGTGCTGAGTGAATATACAATCAGTGAGTGTGCTGAAAGTAAAAACAACGATGTTGTAAAACATGGAAAAAAAAAAAAAAAAAACGCATATATATTCAAGGCGTGACCCTGGTGATATATAAGCAATTAAAAATTGTGCGATACCCAAAACTACATATGTGGACCGGTAACAGCCAAAGAAATTCCACAAATAATGTTTATGTGAAAAATCTAAAAAAAATATATAGCAACGCGAAAGTCACTCAAATTAAATAAACACGAACTCAGGGTATTAGAAATTCAGGAGGAGCAGCAATAAAACTGGAGGAGATGTTTGCACACGACACCAGGGAAAGGGTTGGGTACTCTTACCCGAAGCTGACCCAGCGGTGGAGAGTCAAACAGACATGGACGTTATTCAGGAACTCGATCACCAACCCAGACATCTTTAGATGGACTGGCATGTGCATACACCTGTGTACATCAACCCGAAGATGACATGAAGACCCGGACCTCAATAGCGATGGACATGGCATGTGCGGTACTCCTTACATAAGAGAAACAGCGTGGATCATATGAAAAAAAGGCAGCCTCCACATGAAGGTGCGGATGAATCCAACATTTAAAAATTTATTGAAGGAGGGAAAAAAAAATAAAAAATAAGGTACAAACATCGCTTATGATGCATACAACTGGTGATCACAAAACACGTAAAAATAAGCATGGTGTGCAGAGTTTGAGCAGGGAGGGAGAGAGGGGTATAATATATTAAAATACACACAACTCCCTCTGATCCAGCTGGCCTATCAGGGGAGCTCAGCATGAAAACCACATCACATTGCCGCCACCCATTAAGGAACCTCAGTGGTGTCATGTGATAGAATTGTGTGGTCCGTAATTGGCCCCAAGCATAACCTAGCCACTAGGGCCAACACGATGGTAATCCAATCAGCGGCTGCTCCAAAGTCACAGTCATGTGACCAGGAAACTTAATCTGTGCTAGTTCCCCATGTAGCTAGGCAACAGAGGCCAGCGACTCCCACTAATAGACAAACATGCCTACCCGTTCACATGGAAAACATCAGCGCTTGAGGAGCGCAGACAACATGCTCATAATGGCAACTAGTGTGCACATAAAATATGTACTTGACCTGCAGTATTAGGTATTAACTAAATGAACTGCTAAAATAAAAAAAACACCACACCATTTTAAAAAGGAAAGTATAAGAAGTACACTATAATCAGAGACCCGTCTAAATGTGCAGACACAAATAAAAATGTGACCTGCTGATGACCTAAAACGTAATTACTCAATGGACACAACAACAATGTTAGGTGAATAAAACCATGGGACTCTACTACGATCCTGTACCCCCAATCAAGTATGGTCATTGCTTTTAATATATAGGGTAGGAAAATAAGGAAACTGACCAGTAATATACCTCAAACTGCAATATGATACAGTTGAAAACTGTTGGTCTACAAGATATAAAAATATGTGAAATACTAACCAAATAGAAAAACCATACCTAGGTTTTATTGATAAAAGGCATTGACATCCCAATCAATATTCATCCCATGAGGGGAGTAACATCTGAGTTGGTGTATCCAGAACGTCCATTTGACATGTCACTCACACAGCATTCATCTCTCCAATGAGGGACGAATTTGTCATTGCCCTGGAATTTGGTGCCTAAAAGATTTTTTATTGTGATGGTGAAGGTAATGCCTAGATACACTGTGGTTAATGCAACCTTTTTTAATGCGAGCAATGTGCTCATTCCCCCCTACTGAAAAGGATCTGATAGTCTGTTCTACATATTGCTTTTTGCATGGGCACGTGATGAGGTAGACAATGTAACGGGTGACACAGGTGGTAAAGTGCTTCATCTGGTAAATCGCAGAAGTAGTAGTGGACTCAAAAGTTACACTTTTTCCTCCCACAGAGATTATGTACACAGACATTACATTTACGACATGCAAATTAAATGTACAAGGACATTTTATTGCTAAACCTTCAAGACCACAAAGTGTAATGACGAGGAGTAATGGGGTAGTTCATTCCGGCCTATCAAACCCCTCTCTTTTCAATCCTCCATGTTCCACAGCACCTTCGATTAAGGTCTTTCGAGACTTAGCCTTGAAGGATTTGGGCTCATTACCAAATAAGACTAAATGAAAATCCTAATATTAAAATTGATCTTAAATCTTTATGCGAGTGCAAAGACTTGATTACCCGGCTGGCCAATAAAGGCGGAGGCCTAGTCACCTCGATTATTATACAGAAATGACTAAAATCCTTAGTGATTTGGATACCTATAGATTGATGTCCAAGGAACCCAAAGTTTAAAAAGATACTGGTAGCATTAATAGAAGATTTCAATTAGGGATCCTTGATAAAAAGGACAGGGATTACTTGGTACCTTTGGCTCCACATATATCCATTATGTACTACCTCCCTAAAGTTCATAAGAACGATAACCAACCGCCTGGCCAACCCATCATCGGCTATATTAACTCTGTGACTTCACGTATAGGGCTGTATATCGATTTTCATTTACAACCATTGGTGAGCTTGATTCATTCCTACCTTAAAGATACTGGTGACACCATCAGTTTACTGGAAGGATTAAACTGAATAGTCCTTGCAGATTTTTTGGCCACCCTTAATGACAATAAGAGCGGTATTATGTTGAGTTACGAGACCAGTGACACTTCAATCTACTTTCGACTTGGAAATTTCCATTATAGACCATCACCAAGACTTTTTTCAAACCTACTGTCTGGGAATGGTTACATGTCGGTCGACAGCTGACACCACAGTTCATGGCCAAAATCAGTTCTGTGTAGTCAACTACACTAATCTGATTTCCAGCAACAGGCCCGGACCCTGAAGCCTAGATTTGTCGAGAAGGGACACCTTCGGATAGTTATTCTTAGGGTCCAGTTGATTGATAGGTGCATGTTGACTACTGAAAACACCCAAATGTGCACCCGACACCAAGTTTAAATGTCCTTTATCACTGAATTCTCTGTACAAACAAACGAAAAACTTTTCAGTTATTATTGGAGAGTACTTAAAAAATGATCCACTGCTGGGTCCTGCTCTCCCAGATAGAGCAGGAGTGGTGTATAGAGGAGCTCCATCTTTAAAGGAGTCAGATTGCTCCGAATGCAATAGATCTCCCCGCCCCCCCCCCCCCCCCAAACTCGACCTCTCTTTTCCTACAATCTCAAGGGGTATTAACCATGTTGTAAATGTAATGTCTGTGTACATAATCTCTGCGGGATGAGAAAGTCTGAGACTTTTGAGTCCACTACTACTTCTGCGATTTACCAGATGAAGCACTTTACCACCCGATACATTGTCTACCCACAGCACGTGCCCATGCGAAAAGAAATATGTAGGACGGACTATTAGATCCTTTTCCGTTAGGGTGAATGAGCACATTGCTAGCATTAAGAAAGATTACATTAACCACAGTACAGGCATTACCTCCACCATCACAATATCTATCCTCCAGGCACCAAATTGCAGGTCATTGACAAATTCGTCCCTCATTGGAGAAGTGAATCCTGTGTGAGGGGCGTTTTACAATTATAGATGTTCTGGATACACCAACTCAGATGTTACTTCCCTAACGGGATGAATATTGACCAGGATGTCAATGTCCATCAATAAAGCCTAGGTATGGTTTTTCTATTTGGTTAGTCTTTCACATATTTTTTATATCTTGTAGACCAACAGTATTAAACTGCATCATACTGCAGTTTGAGGTATATTACTGGTCAGTTTCCTTATTTTCCAACCTCATATTAATAGCAATGGCCATACTATATTGGAGCTTCAGGTTTCAGGATCGTTGCTAGTAGACTTTCTCCATGGTTTTATTCACCCAACATGGTTGTGTCCATTAAGTAATTACGTTTTGTGTCATCAGCAGTTCATTTTTGTGTCTGCACATTTTAGAAGGGTCTCCGATTATTGTGTACGTCTTATAGTTAAATAGTGATTTTAGCAGTTCATATAGATAGTCCCCAATACCCAAATACTGCAGTTTAAGTACATAATTTTTTGTGCACATTAGTTGCCATTATGAGCATGTTGTCTGTGCTCCTCAAGCGGTGAAGCTTGCCATGTGAACGGCTAGGCATGTTTGTGTATTAGTGCGAGTCACTGGCCTCTGTTGCCTAGATACATGGGGAAACAGCGCAGATTATGTTTCCCGGTCACGAGACTGACCATGTGACTTTGGAGCAGCCGCTGATTGGATTACCATCGAGTTGGCCCTAGTGGCTAGGTTATGCTTGTAGCCAATTACAGATCGCAAAATTCTATCACAACACCACTGAGCTTCTTTAATGGGCGGGAGTTAGCTAGCCATCGAGCGTCAGTCAGCTGTGCGCTATTGGTCTGCATAGGTGAACCAAAGAGGCTTGGAACGCAGGTGGGGGTTTGTATACACACTGCGTGATGACGCAATAAGATGGCAACGCGATTTCCATGCTGAGCTGCCCTGATAGACAAGATAGACCAGGAGGGAGTTGCAGACAGATTTTCCCTTTCAATCATGAGACATGTGATTTTCTGATGTACAGAAGAAAAAAAATAAAAAATTAGATAGATAGAGATTATATATATATATATATATATATATATATATATATATATATATATATATATATATATATATATATATATATATATATATATATATATATATATATATATATATATATATATATATATATATCTCTCTCTATCAACAGGTTTATGCCCCAGTTTTAGTACCTTTTTACAAAAACATGTCTGGTATATAGCCTACTCAAACTCTGCACACCGCGCTGTTCCGTGACCACCATTTGTGACTTTTTTTTTTACTTCAATAAATTTTTAAATGTTGCATTCCTCTGCACTATGTGGAGGCTGCCTTTTTTCATATGATCCATGCTGCTTTCCTGATGTAAGGAGTACCACACATACCAGGAACATCGCCATTGAGGTCCGGGTCTTCATGTCCTCTTCGGCTTGATGAACGCAGGTGTATGCGCATGCCAGTTCATCTAAAAAAAGAAGGAGTCCAGGTTGGTGATAAGAGTTCCTGAATACCATCCATGTCTGTTTGACTCTCTGCCGCTGGCATGTGGGTCCACAGCTTCGGGTAAGAGTACCCAACCCTTTCCCCTGGTGTTGGAGGCAGATCCCCAGGTGTCGTGTGCGCACATCACCCTGTTTGATCCAGTTGCATTGCTGCTTCTCATGAATTTCTAATACCCTGAGATCACGTTTATGCCATTTGAGTGACTTTCATGCTGCTATATATTCATTTTTTAGATTGTTTTTCACATAGAAGTCATTATTTGTGGAAATTCTTTGGCTGTTACAGGTCCACACATTTCATTATGGGTATCACACCATTTTTAATTGCTTATATTTCACCAGGATTGCTCCTTGAATATATATGCATTGATCACGGCACACAGATTTGTGTCTTTTTGAATGTTTTACTTTTAGATCACTCACGGATTGTATATGCATTCAGTATTTTACACAGCACTTCATAGTCTGTTTTTTTTTTTTATCCCCGGATAGTTTTCTGGGGTTCACTCATTTAGCGCTGCATCTTTCTTGTTTTTTTTATACTCTATTGCAAATAGTCTTATTGCTGATGCTGGCACCTGTTTGTTACTACTAGCGCAAATTTCCCCCTTTTTAAAAAAGTGTTTTGAAAGCCTATTGCAGAGTGACGTTTTGACTGAGTTTTGAAGTGGTTCCCTTGCACCTGGTTTCCACTGCTGATATTAATGAGGGTATTCCATGTGGGGTACACACAAAGTATGGCACGTAAATGGGAGAATCATCCCTGAAGGAGTATGCAGAACCCTTGGTGTCTACACTCCTGTAGCAAAATCCTCCTAGCAAATTGGCAGGAGGAAGGGTCCAAGTACCTTATAAAAAAGGCTCATGATGAAGTGGTGGTAAATTGAGACCTGTGGTGTTATACAACACCTAGACATCCATCTGAGACTAAGCTCTGAATGGTGGCATTTTAGCACAAAGTTTGAAGAGTTTAACACTGTAAAAGTAAAAATGTTTCAAACACATTCCCAGCTTCCTGCTTTAATATAAAAATATATGCTATTCAGGATACACATACTGTAAGTGTAAAGGCAAGTAACAGATATTAAGTCATATACTTATGGGACTTCTGAAATGGTCCAGTAAAACAGGGTGACCCTGTCTTCTGTTCATGTCGCTGGTTCCTATATAGTGTTCAGGCTTTGCCCAACAGTGCGCATGTCCCCAAAACGGTCTCCACAGCCCTGCAGAGTACCCTATGGCCAACTACCCAATTTGCACTAATTGCCAAGGTTAGCTCCCAAGCAGTATCCAGGGCCTAAAGCAACATTACAGGCCTTTCCCCAGTGTTGGGTCCAGAGACAGCTGCCAAGGTTTTACTAAGGTTACGCCAATCAGAACATGCTGCCTCTATTGCTGTATTAGAAAACAGTGAAGGGTTGAATTAAGAATCTGAAGTTAATAATTAAGCCAAAAGTGATTTCTCTGTAAGGGAGAAGAGGTTCATCACCTTCGGATACTAGCAAAAACCTGAAGAATCACGTAGTTTGAAGGGTTATAAAAAGGAGGATACCCAGAGAGCATCTCATCAAAAGCTTTGCCAGTATCCAATCACCTGAAGGTACCAGCCTATAACCCAGGGTCTATAAATATTAAGTCTGTGTCCTGTACAATAGAAGATAGGAGATTCTCGTAAAAATATTCTAGAACAAGTAATCTGATGAAAAAAAAATCAGTACTGAAAATGTGCAAAAAAACAAAAAAAACACACACACACTAGTTAGCTTCAAAATAGTAGATTGCAAATTGGTCTACCGGTATTTCTACACAAGTGATAAACATACATTTGTAATTTATTAAATCTCACATACTTGGACAAGAATCATGTTTAGCTTCCCAATGTACACGTTTTCTTTCTGAAAGAGAAGCAATCATATTACTTTTGACACTTGTAACCGTTACACTGCAATATTGAAAACTAAAACGTGGTACTTACCTCTACACATGTTGCATCTGAAGAAGTCTTGATGATCAGTCCAACAACATATTTCTTTATACCTATAATTGAAATTAGATGAAAGATGTGAGATCAAGAAAGTGTTACAAAATACAAAAAATATGACAAAAAAAAATTAAAAATAAATATATAAAAACAATTGTTAATGCATTCTGAATGAACACACATCTGCTAGTCCCATAAACCGTCAAACGGAAAACAAGAAATTACCTTCACATTGATTCCGAGGAAGAATTTTCCATCTTGTTTTTATTACATTTTCCAATATCTGCAGACCATAGTACTAAAATTGGAGAAGAGAACCAAGTAAGTATTTTAGGGTTACAAATATACCAATCAGTAAAGCACTCACAATATTCACACAATCAGCTCATTCACACATATACATTTAAGACAGATTTACTAAACATATAATTCAGCTACAATCCCGTGAGTTTTCATGCACAATTACTGTTCTTACTATACACTAGTATCCCTGACATTTGATCATGCTCACACCAGGAAGAAAGCATTGCATAAGCTATGCTATTGAAAGAGAGAGAGAGAGTCACATACAACAAACGAGTATTTATAAATGCAGAAACAGGTGCTAGTGTAGCATCAGCTAAATAAAAAAAAATATATAACTATTTGTCTCAAGAACAAATGCTGCCATTGGCAACATTTCTGGTGTGAATCTACAAATTCAGCAAGGTATCCCATAGAACTAAAATTCCAACCCTCCCCTTCACCAAGCCCATAGTATACATAATATTTAAACTAACTTTAAAGTAACTTTTATACTCTGTCAAAAGACTGCATTTTATCTTTAATATTTACCTTTCAGGTATTTTAATATGAACAAGCACACAAACATCTAAAAAAAAAAAAAAAAAAAAAAAAAAAAAAAAAAAAGAGAAGGAGATATTGGACCTAGTCTTAGGTTCACATTAAATGTGGTTTCTGTGCACCACATTAAATTTACGCAGGCACAGCAGTCTATTAATTTGAATGGGCTGCTGCCATGTGCGTTTTCCTTTAAGCAGAATTTTTGGTGTGCACGCATGCGATATATAATCAACCATTCTCGCAGCCACAGTAATGTAAACCTAAACTAAGGTTACATTTACATGGATGTAAAAATGTTACCAATGCCTCCTGGAACAAAAGTTCCTGGGTTAAGTGACAACGGCTTTTAGGCCATTTTTTTTTTTTTTAAATATTGCCTCCCCCCCCCCCCCAAATATCAGAATGCATATTCTCAGAGGCAGATTTTTTGTTACAGATTTGAACACAGTGGATGTTTAAGCACCTGTGAAAGTCTACAGTCAAACGCTGCCGCATTCAGCTCAGTAAATAAAAAATGCTAATAAATGGAGTTTATGTCTGTGTGAATGAGGTTTAAATTGGTTATTCATGTTAAATATGAGATGCCCTATGTACAGCTGGGCTCTACACCCCTGTAATCATGCAACACTAATGTTTCTGCGCATCTGAAGTATTTCTCAAACGTCTATGTTCATAAAATATACCACACATGCAGGCATAAACACCAATGCACAAAGCATGAACACCGGAGTACAGGGGTGTAAAGCTGTTCCCCTCTATGGCTGGCTGAACACCCCTCACCCGCAGCACCTCAGATGCAGGAAAAAGCAGCGAATTTTACACATTTTATGCCGACAAGCCAGTGTGAACTAGGCCTAGTAGAAAAAACCTTGAAACGGTCACTGCAACCGTTCATTTGGCAACCCCTGCAGCTTTCAATCCCAAATGACATTAAGCTTAGAAATCACAGTGAACTACCATACTTTGGGAAACCCACTAAAAGTTTTCATTGTTTAGCAAAATCTTTAGTTTTCTCAAAAAACTGCCACTGCCTGTTTTGACAGTGAGGCTCCTACTGGGTACCCCTATCAAATAAAATAAAAAATAAATAATAATAAAACAGGGCTGGATGCGACAGATGAACTGACTGCATGAGAAACACACACTGCATTTTAACACAGCATCCTGCATCTCCAAAGGAGGAGGCAGAGACACAACCTGACCACATCAGCATGAGGCTGCTTCTGTGTTTTGTGGGGGTCTGAATGCAAAAACAAAAAAATAAAAAAAAGACAGAAAGGGAAAAGCTGTATTCCTTGTTATTTCTAACAAATTGGGGAAAAAAAAAAAAAACACACACACCCAACAAGTAGGCTACATTTACAAAAGTCAAAACCAAACAAGCGAGCTTATGTAATATTTGGGGCAACACACACTGTAAAGTTTTAATGCAATGCAAGCTGTGTGAAATAACTAGACCCCCTAAACTCAAATATGCACCACGACCAGCTATACAATAGGGAAAAAAACAAACAAACACTTATGGGGTTATAAAACACCTACCAAATGCCAAGTGGAGACCTGCTGTGAGAAATTACTGACCATTTGTAAGTGCAAGTTGCCTGGCTGTCATGCAGTCACTCTGAACTTACATGATCAAATTGGAACAAAACTGCAGTAAGTAAATATGGGCCTTCACGTTTTCTCTGGTTGTGCATAACAGGCAATGGCAGACTTGGGCTCTCAGGACAGGTGTTAAAAGTGGTTGTAAATCCTAATGTAGCATTTATTTGCTTCAGTCCATAGCACTTAGTGTGGATCCTGTCTGTGCAGTCCTTCCTCGGCTATCTGCATGGGTCAATTCAGACAGATATTTAGACACCAGCTAATCCTTGGAGCACCCCTAGCAGACAGCGGGTGATTAACAGCCTCAGATGTGCTTGCTTTCCCAATGAGACTTTGTAGAGGGGGGTGTATCCTTTTGCTTCACTCGGGTCCCAGATTATACACAGCTATGTATGTAAAATGTGTGATATCAGATCCACACCCCTGCCATAGCTAAACTATGTATGTAGAAGGCTGTGGAGGAGAGAAGACTGCAAATAAACAGGTACACCTTGTATAGGAGGATTTCCTTCATCACTGTATATCACCCAAGGCTAGTCACCTCAGTGGGCTTATGCAAGAGTGTATGCTGAAAACTCATCACTGAAAAAAGTTAACATGTACTTTGCCCATCCAATTGCCAAGATGTCAACTATGGGCCTTTCAAGTCACCGTGTACACAGGTAGATAGGCACTCATGTGACAGCACTGTTTTTTTGGGAATGATTCAGTACTGTCATATGGGGCGCAGTGTTGGGGGGGGGGGGGAAGTCATGCGTGCAAGTGTGAGTAGGAGAGGCAGCTGACAACGGAAGCCCCATAGCAACACTATGGGTGACGTCAATTCACAGCCGTTGTCTGGTTTCTCCTGCACACAGAGGGCACCGGAGACACGACCGGAGAAGCTGCAGAACAGGTATATATACCCATTTTTTTTTTTTAGGGCTAGATAGATCAGGCTTAGAATGTGGCTGAGAGTAGGTTTTTCCTTTATTCCCACTTTAAAGCTAGCCTTCTTCTGGCCAGCCACATGACATTCCAGGGTATTCTTTTCTGTGGTGGTAGTAGTAGGCAGTCTTTAATCCCTTCCAGACCAGCCGCCGCTATACTGTTTCAGGTTGGCTCCCATGTGTGAGCCATCATAGCTGTACGTCGGCTCTTTAAGACACTGTAGCAGGCTTGCGCCTGCAGTGTCCCCGGAGCAGATTCGCGTGGATCGAGAACCGGGATCTGCGTGTGTAAACACACAAATCCCGGTTCTGTCAGGGGAGAGGAGAGAGATCGTGTGTTCCTACTAAGTAGGAAAAACAATCTCTCGCCTTCTAGTCAGCCACATTCCCCCCAGTTAGAAAACACCTAGAGAATACAGTTAACCCCTTCCTTGCCAGTGACATTTATACAGTAATCAGTGGCTATTCATAGCACTGATCACTGTATAAAATGTCAACAGTCCAACAAAAATTGTCAAGTGTGTCTGATTTGTCTGATGCAATGTCTCAGTCACGAGAAAAACCTCAGATTTGCGCCATTACACGTAAAAATGCTTATTGCGATTTTTCTTACCAAAAATATGTAGAATATATATCGGCCTAAACTGATGAAGACATTTTCTTTTAGGGGATATTTATTATAGCAAAAAAGTACAAAATAGGGGGGAAGGGAATACATTGTGTTTGGGTACAGCGTCACACGAACGTGCAATTGTCAGTTAAAGCGATGCAGTGCCGTATCGCAAAAAATGGCCTGGTCATTAAAGCGGGAGTCCACCGGGACTCCGCATTTTTTTTTTATTTTAAAAGCCTGCCGCTACAAATACTGCAGCTGCTGACTTTTAAAATAGTGACACTTACCTGTCCAGCGCGCCCGCGATGTCGGCACCCGAAGCCGATCGCTAGGTCGTCTGTCGGGTCCTGCCGCCGCCATCTTGGGTATGGGAATCAGGAAATGGAGCCTTTCGGCTTCATTTCCCGGTTCCCTACTGCGCATGCGTGAGCCGCGCAGCGCAATCCGGACGGTCCCCGCTGCCTCTGGGAACTGTATGTTTCCCAGCAGGCAGCGGGGCACTTGCGCAAAGGGGCGGGCAGTTGCGGAAAGGGGCGTAATCTACACCCCTTTCCGCAGACAGCCATCCCGGAAGTGGGTGCAGTTACCTGGATTATCCAGGTAACTGCACCCCCCCCTCCCCCCTGAAAGGTGCCAATTGTGGCGCCGGAGGGGGGGGGGGGATTCCGATGAGCGGAGGTCCATTTTAGGGTGGACCTCCGCTTTAAGGGGAAAAATCTTCTGGGGCCGGCGTTGCTTATACTCCACTGATGTTCTGGCATCAGCATGGCTTTTTGCAGTATTATACTGTCAACTCCAGGCTGACGTGGTGACACAGGCCCAAGTGCTGTGTCTGATAGCCTGTATTGAAAGAAGCGGTCTGTCATTCAACTGCTCTAAGCAAACTACCTGTGGTAGAAAGTGCTAGGGGGAGACTAGTATTATACTAGCTTTTTATTTATTTTTTATTTTTTTTATAATTTGTATGTTACTGCATCATCTCATGTTCCTGATGTGCATGTTGTACAATGTACTTGTGTTAACCGGTTCCCAGCTGGCTCACGCAGATATACTGCGGCAAAATGGCCCTCCTAGGTGAAACCCCATATGTGGTTCCCTGCGCGGTGGGAGACCCGATGCCTGCGGCTAGCGATCGCCGCCGGCCATCGCATGCGCGAGAGCCAGCACAGGGAATTGTGTGTGTAAACACACAAATCCCTGTTCTGACAGAAGAGATGTTTTGTTCCTACCAAGCAGAAACAATGATAGGTCTCCTCCCCATACAGTTAGAACACATCTAACCACTTAATCCCCCTAGTGTTAACTCCTTCCCTGCCAGTGACATTTACACAGTAATCAGTGCATATTTATAGCACGGATGGCTGTAAAAAAAGTGTCACTGGTCCCAAAAATGTGCGTTAAAAAAAAAAAAAAAAAAAAAAGTGTCCTATCTGTCCGTCGTAATACCGCTACAAATCACAGATCATCATTACTGGTAAAAAAAAAAAAAAAGTAAAACAAATGCCATAAATATTCTTTCCATAGCTTGTAGATGCTATAATTTTTGCACAAACCAATCAATATACACTTATTGCTATTTTTAATAAGATGTACAATAAATATTGGCCTAAATCAATGAAGACATTTTATTTTTTAATTTGGGGGAGATTATAGCAAAAAGTAAATAAAAAAATACGTTTTTTTTTTCAAAATTGCCACTTTTTTGTTAAAATAAAAAACTTGCAGAGGTGATCAAATACCACCAAAAGAAATCTCTATTTGTAGGAAAAAAAGCAAACTTTGGGTACAGCGTCACATGGCTGCCAAATTGTAAAAAGTGCTCTGGTCAGAAAGGGGTAAAAGATTCCTGGGCTGAAGTGGTTAAAAAGTATCCTGATCTCATTGCAATACCTGACGATTCTGCCAGTCTTCCTACGTATCCATTTCAAACAGACCACACTAGGCACAGAAGCACATCCATCCCAGATGTGATCATGTTTGTAGCTGTGTTGGGAGCACAGCCTGCCTGTCCTCAAAGGGCAAGACTTGTGCTGACACTTATCCTTGCACAGCTCATCAATGGGAAGATCCATGTATTTCTCCTACTGACAAAAGGGATGGCTGTGACTGCAATTGTCACTGAGCAGTGCTGGTGGCACTACAGATCTAGTCCACAGCGTTGCTGCCATCTGATCTCTCACCTCCACTGTATAGATCAGTACACAGAGGCTTCACATACTTGAATACTGGGCTAGTTTTTTTTTTTTTTTTTTTTTAATATGGAAACAAAAAAGTTTCACTTTAAGGATCCTAACAGGCCAGGAGTATGCACCTCAAGTTCCATTATTTCTGACCCCCCCCCCCTTTTTCTGCCAACACAGTTGAAAAGTCTGCACTATAAAATACTGGAAGAATAAAGCTCTAGCAGTATTTATAAAACTGTGCTCATAAGCCACAAATTTTATATATATATATATATATATATATATATATATATATATATATATATATATATATATATATATATATATATATATATATATATATATATATATATATGCCATTTCATTTGCATTAAAATAACAAGGTCCACTTAATTGTTTAGAGAGGACACACAAAAAAAAAAAAAAAAAAAAAAAAGTATATGTGCAACAAGTTAATTACACTTTTATAATATAAAAAAAAAAAAAAAAAAATGCTTACTTCCAATAACAATTGATTCCTGCAGAACACTGGTGTTCATATGACTATTTAGGCAACCTAAGTTAGTTGCCCATCTTACATGATACCAAAAAAAAAATAATATTATACTACACCAATACCTGAAAGGTAAAATTTACAGACTATATATTTATGCAGTTTGACCCAGAATAAAAGTTTTTACTACAAAGGTTAGTTGTTATATAACAAAGTCGATCAATATAGCTTCGACCAAAGGGATCATCAGCTGGTCAAGCGATTTAAAAAAAAAGTTAAATCTGCTGTTGTATGATGTTTGTAGTGTTGACAAACCGTGAAGCAAAAAGCATGTGACTTGCCAATACGGTCTTAACTTTTGTCAAAGATATCAAAAATCGTCAAGAGATAAGACATGGCACTATTCAATATCTAGGATTGCATACAAATTATGAACTCTTGCAACAACAAATATGGAATATATTTACAAAAACAAAATCATTGTCAATGATCCCTGTGGCAGAAGTGCCTATGTACCCTCAATATTAATAAAAAAAAATATTTACTTAAGCCCACCCCATAGCCACCCAACACCCACCCATGAAACAAATACAATTGATGAACAGAATTCAGTTAAAGGGAATGAAAAGGGTAGACCTTGTGGAGGCCTGCCGTCAAAGCCTAGCTGTGTCAGTTGCACAGGAAGACACCCCTTTTCTTCCTATTACAAGCAATCAACATAATGGAACATTATGATTAATATCAGGAAGCGTTAACAGCTTAAAAAAAAAAAAAATATTTAAAAATGCATATAAGCCAAATGTAATAGTGCAGAAATTTTAGCACCAAATCATTTGCAGATTATGTAAATTGAAGAGTTCTTTACCTGTTGCTTTCTCTTTCTGTTCCGCTAATCATGTCAATTTTTCACAAGACAATACTGAGTTTTTAAAAGTACTGTTGATGATAAATCAACTTAAACATTAGTAATAACTGTCAGTATTTATAAGCAAATAAATGACCAAGCAAGCAAATGCTGTTACTAATGTGAGCACTTTGAGGAAGTTTGGTAAAGCTGGGACCAGAATTCCTAAGTGTCCAGTCTTAAAGCATCTATCAGTCACAGCAAGTCGAATTATACATTAGCTGAGACATTATCTAAAACTCAAAATCAGTGCTAAATAGACATCTGTACAAGACTAAAAGGGAGACAGACACCTGTGCATTAAAGGTTTCACAGTTCCATATTGAGTAATTGATGTCAACAAGATATCTAATTAGCCAAAGCAAACTCAAAGTGCATACCTAGGTTCCAATTTAACAATTTTAACAGGTAAAAAACTCACATGTTAACAAAGCAACAGGGACAGCCAAATTACACATTTAAAAAAGGAAAATTGAACTTTCAACAGTAAAAACGTATATTTAGTACAAAAAGTTCTGTTCTTATAAATATAGTATAATATTTGGGGTCTCTACCCAGCAGACAAGGTATACACTAGCTCACAGCCTTTCTGAAAAGTGCTTGATTATAAAGCTCTCACTTTACAGATCTTTATAGGAGGAAGCTCCAAACATCTACCCCATTCAGCATGTATGATAAACTTCTAGCTTCTAGCTTAGTGTAACTAAAAATACACTTCCCTTTTCTGCACTTTACCTAAACACCAATTAAGAATCTGAAGTTCTAGGAGTGACAAATATCAACATGCAACTTAATCGACTTTGTTTTATCAATTTATCCTAAAATTAAAAATAGATCTGTTTGAATTTTTTTCAATAGACGCAGCAAGGGAAACTATTCTTTATTAAAAAAAAATAAAGAAAAATAAAAAATAAAAAAATAAAAAACACACCACAAAAATGGGCAAACGGGATACTTTCCTCAAAGTTTATAGAACAAGAATAAGGTGGGTGGGGGCAAGAGGTGTGAGGTGAGTGGAGGTGAACATGTGTGCTTACTTTGGTGTTCATATTCTGCGAGAACTCAAGAATTGTGTCAACTCTTGTCCAGGCATCAGGATGCTCTTTTAAATGGGTCAGTACTTCCTGTGCCATTCTCTGCTGCAAGAAAAAGAAAAAGAAAAAAAAAAAAAAAAGATATACAAGTCACACACAAATTTGTCAGGACTATAAAATATAAACTGCTAAATTGTTTTACCTTTCAAGGCCCTTCAAAAATTGTATAAATTAATATGTGGGTTGGCCAATCCATGGAGGGGAAAAACAAAAACAAAAAACAAAACACACCCCTTAATACAGAAATTAGCCCTGGCTCACCCCAGGGTGGCCTTGATGTGTGGCTTCATTTAACAAAAGCAAATACAAGTTCCAATGAAATTGCAGAATAGTACAGGGACCTTTTTTTAACTTTCAATACATTTTTATTAATTTTGAAAAAAAGATAATCATGTTACAGCCACAAAACAACAATACGTGTTGAAACATTTAGTCACAGATTACAACATACAGGGACCTTTTTTCAAAGTTGCTGCAGATGGAGTGCAGCTTGTCATGCGGTTTTGAACTGTCAAACTGCATGAGAAATCGCACTGGTGTGCTATAAACCAGTGCTTAGAGTCTGGATATCTGAGATTATAGGGCACATTACTGTAAAACCAATAGTTTGATTTTGGTTCATGGAAAAACACTAAAATCTTGACTGCCAACTAGGACAGTCTTATCTTCTAATGACATTAATTCCCATCAACACTGGCTGCAAACATCAATGAAACCCCACAGAGAGGGCCATCTGAAGAATTTAAGGCAAACACTCTGAAATTGCAAGTTACAAATTGTGCATACATATTTGCTCAACTGCGTTACCTTTTACATTAACCATTTTCCATCACCTGCATGTCATGATGAAGGCGGTGCTACCACCTAGGTTAGTAATCTATTCGGTGAATGGTTCATGGAATACAAAGTGTTCTATGAATGAGCAAGGACCGGACCTGGAGTTTTTTTTTTCTTTTCAATTAAATCCTAATAAGGGTCTATTTTTTTATTTTTATTTTTTTAACTTCAAGTGGCGTCATAGCTGCCTGAATCATGTTTACTATGAGAGGATTGGGCTCTAAAATGTAAAAATAATCTCATGGTTGTTCTCGAAGCCATGTGCTTATTTACAACCTCTTTCAACCCATGCCTTAATATTTATGGCAGTGGTAATAAGTTAAATTGAGTTAAAGGATATCTGTAGAAACAAAAGAAGACAATAAGTCTATGCCAAGTACCTGCATGCTACCTTGCAAACAAGGACAGGCTAGCAGTATCTTTGGTAAAAACACACCATTTAGAGCCTTTTGCAAAGCTGCTCTGTAACCTGTTACTGGCCCTGTTCACACACTGTAGACAAGGCACAGTATATAATTCTGGGCCAGCCTAAGACAAACTGCACCCACTTCTCTAAAGTTTACAGACACAGCCAATGCAAAATTACAGGAGCAGTGTTGCCAAGACTGCTCCCTGCAGTTAACACAAGACAAGTGAAGGTAAATGTTTCCATCAATGTCCACAGTACATCTGCGAGAGAGTCAGCCTCTATGTTGATAACTGGTTTATAGCTAAAAGCAGAAAAAGTATACATTGTACAAGTTACATAAAAACAGACTAATGAATAAACAAAGAATAACTACCTGAGCGCCTTCTCCGTGGTATAAGCAATTCACAACATTGTCCAAAAGGTTGATGTCCAGCTTCTGGCTGAAATCCAGCAGCTGTCGAGCTGCATGGTCTGCTAACATGGTCATAATTGCTGGCATAGATTACTGAAAATACAACACATTTTTTAATTATAGAAAATCAAAAATATTAGGATTAAAATTTTAGGTTTCACACTGAGGCAACAAAACAAAATCACTCAAATACAGATAAGGCCAGACGGCGCCACATTACATTTAGAATACTTTTGATATGACAACAAAAGGAACACATCTACACTGTTCAAAATTTGTACAAATGGTACGATTACCCTATGATACATGAATAAAGAGCACCCCTTCAATAAATTAACCGCCTTGTGTTTGTACATTTGATGCCGAAACCTAAACAAAAAAAATTAAGGATGCACTTAGCCAAAAAGAACAGTTTTGGAAATAAATATATTTGTGTATATTTTCGTATGTTGGTGGGTTCTAGCAAAAAATACTGGATTTTAATTTGCAAGCAACAAGTTTACCTTGATTTTTACTTGTAAGCAAAATATTGCCTGCAAAGCGCCTCTCCTCTCACTCCAGTGTGAGAACCCGAGTGCTTTTTGTACTGGAGCGGTGCACTGGCAGGTTGCTCAAAAAAGTCCTGCAAGCAGCATCTTTGAGACGCTGTAGGTGCAGTAAATACACCACTCCTGCAGTGCCCATATCCAGTGAAATCAATGGGCAGTGCCATCGAAGCACCTTTTCCGGCCGTTAGCGAGGGTTAAAAGCACCCCACTATCAGCCGAAAAGCACCGCTGAAAAATAGCAGCGCTTTACTGCCAACACCCACTCCAGTGTGAAAGTGCTCTTAGTCTTTAAAGCGGAAGTAAAGTCCACTATAACATTTGTTTTTTTTAGGCCAAGTGGGTTATGCCATACTAGGCCAGGACACAATGAGGTCAAGGGAGTCAAATCAACGTGGCATGTATTGGGGCCATAAATGTTCACTGAGCATGTGTGGCTCAATGAAAATGACAGCCGACAGACAGAATTATGCATTTACAGCCTTAGAGACCAATAAGGTCTTCTACCCTTAATACACTGCTTGTCGGCATCTTTATTTACACTTTAAAGCGGAGCTCCACCCTAAAGTGGAACTTCCGATCATTGGAACCCCCCCCCCCTCCGGCGCCACAATTGGCACCTTTCAGGGGGGAGGGGGGTGCAGGTACCTGTACAGTACAGGCATCTGCACCCACTTCCGGCGTAGATTCTGCAGAAGCTATGCCCCTTTCCGAAGGTCCCCCGCTGTCTCCTGTGAAACACACGGATCCCAGAGACAGCGGGGACCATCCTTAGTGCGCAGCGCGACTCGCGCAGTAGGGAACCGGGAAATGAAGCCGCAAGGCTCCACTTCCTGATTCCCATACCCAAGATGGCGGCGGCAGCACCCGAGAGACGATCGAGAGATCGGCTTCGGGTGCCGACATCACGGGCGCGATGGGCGGGTAAGTGTCATTATTTTAAAAGTCAGCAGCAGTATTTGTAGCTGCTGGCTTTAAAAAAAAATAAAAAAAAATAAATAAAACACGGCGGACTCCCGCTTTAAGTGGTTACACTGACCTAATTTACAGGCTGAAGTTCATCCCTTTGATCTAAAAGAACCAGAGGATACAAGGTTTCTTTTTATTAATAAATAAAAAAAGCCAGCAAAGTTTGACAGTTCTGAGCACAGAATTGCACTTGTTACATGAATTGTGGAAATGCCGGATTAAGATTGTGGGGGGGTTAAATCGATATCTCGATTTTTTTTTTAACAATTGTGCAGCTCTACTATATAGGTGCCCAGACCACTCCTGCTTAAAGTATACCCAAAGGCAAAACTTTCGTTTTGGATACGTGGATTAGAACACGGGTTCAAGTTCAGGATTTTATTGCCGTTTTGTGTCCCCATTAAAGAGGGTCACCCTCTCTTTGTCCTGTGTAAGGTTATCGCTGAAAGTAAAAGAAAATCCCAAATTTTGAGTTGTACCCAGAACAGATCTTCCAATGGGGACACCAGTTCTGGTGACCTGGGGGTTGAGCACCCAAGAGATTGCCTTAATTTGCAGGAATTTCCACCCACTTCCTGTTAAAGCTATGGGACAGGAGGGGGAAAAAAAATATCCCCAATAATACTCAGATGACCAAACAAACAAACAAAAAAAATAAATAAAAAAAAAAAGTGTTTTGCCTATAGCTCTACTTTAAACCATATCTAAAAACACACAAAAAAAAAAACAAACAAACCCTCACACCCTGCCTTTGAGACTTTTGGCAGAATTAGGGTTTTCATTTTACACTTCATTATTATAAGAAAATACTTTGAGACCAAAAGGTGACCTAATAAAAAAAAAAAAGTTAATAGTGAGGGATTAAATACCATTTCATGTCAGTTTACAGCGAAGTCAAGGCCCCGTTCATAGCCTGGTCCTAAGATTCAAGCAACTTGGCAAAGATTGTTTTGGAGATTATTCATCACAGCAGTCAATGGTTGGTTTTTGTATGGTACAATTGTAAGCAGTAAAGGGTGCTGTTGCATTGGCCAGTAGTCGTAGTTATAGTATTGCAGTACTAGTCGCATTGGCCTAGCAGTGTCCTGGTAATACCAAACCTGCGCAAGCAGAGTAGGGCAGATTAATCTGCCACCACATCTGTGCAGACATGCAAATTACCAGTTTCCCATCAACTGTGCAATCCATCACATTATTACACATCATCAACTATGCACGTCTGTGCCACATAGGACTTTTGGCTCTAGGCCACTTGGTCAAGAGCCATAGGTCTAACACTCTGCGAGCATTCGCTCACACCCTGGGTTTTAGATTTATGTTCACTAGGAGACACACAGAAGCCTGGGGTTTTAGACATTTAAAAATGTACCACCATTACAAAATCTCGTTCTGAAGCATCTAAAAAAGGGAGAGGGAGTGAGGGGATAAGTTGCTGCCTTTATACATTCAGGCGAGTTTAAGCAAGAGCTTGAGGTTCTTCTGGTAACCATCGGTCCTGCCAAAACGGACTAATTGGTAGGCAGGCAGGAAAGATAGATGCTGCAAAACTTTGTCCCGTTGAGCCGGGTACACACTGTCCAAAAATCATCAGGAACCAGCATGGATAAAAAAACAAACAAAAAACAATGTTTTCTTTAACCACTTTAAGACTGGGCCTATTTTTCAGACTCGTTGACAAGTTAAAAAAATATTTTTTTGTTAGAAAAATTACTTAGAACCCCCAACACACACTTTTTTTTTTTTTTTTTTTTTTTTTAACACCTTAGGAGCAGTGGTTCTCAACCTTTCTAGTGCCATGACCCCTTGATAAATTTCCCCAAGTTGTGGGGACCCTTGATAGCAAAATTATTTTCATAGCCTGGGTTGTCTGCACCCAAGGCAAGACCAGTAATTTGCACCCCTAGTCAACGGACATTTTTTGCTCCTTAAGTCTCTTCCACTCTTACAATATTAAAACCCATTATGGTACATTTTAGGATGTACCACTCTTTGTTCTCCTTTCTTTCCCTTTTATCTCTCTATCCTAATTTATTGTCTCCCCGCCCCCCCCCCCCCCTAATCTCTCTCTCTAGCCTTCTTTGTTCTCTTATTCTCTCTCCATTTTTTTCTTCCCCTCTTTTCCTTTCATGTATTCTATATTTGTATTCCTTCTCTTACTCCTTGGTGGGGGGGGAATGGGATCAGTGGCAGTGCCGGGGGGAGTTCTGATCAGTCAACATAGGCGCTCTTGATTAAGGCAATCTGCTAATCTGAGAAATGTAGTGGGGAATTTTAATGGCAACTATAATCACAGGTAGTGTTACTCAGTGTCTGACTTTGTGGTGTTTCGCAGCAGTGACATCTATGCCGAAATCGGGAAATAACGTCTTCTCCAGCCCCTCCCACTTCACATTCCTCACCTGGGTGGCAACAGGCTCCAGGGACAGCCCTGATGGGCAGCCGCAAAAAGGCTGGGAGAGCAGTGCGGGCTTCAGGAAAAGCCCAGGATTCGGTGACCCCTGGCAAATCATAATAATTCGACCCCTAGGTTGAGAACCACTGCCCTAGAGAATAAAATGGCAGTCGTTGCAATACTTTGTCACACCGTATTTGCACAGTGCTCTTTTTTGAAAAAAATAAAAAATTAAGACAACAGTAAAGTTAGCCCAATTTGTTTTATATCATGAAAGACAATGTTATGTTGAGTAAATTGATACCCAACATGTCAAGCTTCAAAGTTCCGCCTGCTCGTAGAATGGCAACAAACTTTTACCCTTAAAAAGCTCCATATGCAAAAGTTTACAGGTTTCATGTTTTGAGTTACAGGGGAGGTCTAGGGCTAGAATGATTGCTCTTGCTCTTCAGATTGGTGTTCAAACCACACGTGAGGTATTGCCTCAGTTTCATTTTGCGGCCGCTACTCACGTATGCGTTAGCTTTCGCACGCAAGCTCGGCGGGACGGGGCACATAAAAAAATTAAATTTTTTTTTTTTTAAAAGTGTAAAAATAAGGGGGGTGGGGGGAATGTTTTGAAAGTAGAGTCATTTTTATTCCTATTACAAGGAACGTAAACATACCTTTTAGGGGGGCATGTCCATGATGGCGACGCGAGAGGTTGCTTTCTGCTCGAGCTCCGCTGGGCTTCTGGCTAATGCCTGGATCCTGAGAGTGCAATATCCTAATTATCATGCCTGCAACACCGGGACGAGGCGCAGATCATCAGGGCGCCTCTGCCAGTAGGGGAAAGAAGCTTAGTTTCCTAAAGATTACAAAGGAGCCCCCCGTCGTCTCTCTCCTCTGCCCAAGTGAAAACGCGCCAAACAGCTCCCAGAAGGCCTCCCAAAATGGCCCCTATGGAGTCAGCTGAACTCTAGCCACCCTGGCTGGCAGAAGTAATGGCCATAGCCACGTCAGTCCACACTAACGACTAAAATTAAGGCTGTCCAGCTGGACGTACGCCACCTGCGACAGGAGGAGATGAACAAACTACGGTCTAGAGTGACGAAGACAGAGCAGAAGGTCAGTACCACGGAGGATGAGGTGAGGGAACACTCTGCAGTACTCAAACCAAAGTCAAGGCCCTTGACTACAGGGCTGAAGCCTCGAACAGGAATAGGAGGAACAACTTTGCATCATGGGTCTGGCTGAAGGAGCGGAGGGGGAACCATCCAACTTTGTGGAGGACATGCTGCATTCCCTCCTACTCGACGCATGCCTGCTCCCCCACTACGCGGCGGAGAGAGCGCACCGTGTCCCACTTAAATCAGGGCCACCAGGAAACCCGCCAAGGACCTTCATACTTCGAGTACTGAATTTCCGGGATAGAGATGAAATCCTCCATGCCTCCCAGGCTCTTGGGGACCTAAGCTACCAGAATAAACTATTGATATTCCCCAACTACTCTGTGGAGACACAGAAGCTCCGGAAACCTTTAGAACAGATGAAGGCGGCACTGAGAACGCGAAGTATCCGCTATAGCGTGTTTCCAGTGCGCCTGAGAGTTCAAGATGAGGAATCGGGCAGCACAGTGTAGTGGGTAGCACTCTCACCTAGCAGTAAAAAGGGTCGCTGGTTCGAATCCCAACCACGACACTACCTGCCTGGAGTTTGCATGTTCTCCCTGTGCCTGCGTGGGTTTCCTCCGGGTACTCCGGTTTCCTCCCACGCGCCAAAGACATGCAGATAGGTTAATTGACTTCTGTCCAAAATTGGCCCCAGTATATGAATGAGGACCTTGGATTGTGGGCTCCTTGAGGGTAGGGACCAATGTGAGTGTGCAATGTACAGGGATATGGACAATTGTAGACACTCACTGGATGGACTGGTGTCTTTATTCAACCTTACTAACTATGAAACTAGGAATCAACCCGGTTCTTTAACACGCCTCGGTATGGGCTGGAGTCCCTAACCCGTGGATCCAAGTTCTACTTCAATGTGTTATGTGCCACTTTGATGCCCTTTTGATTCCTGTTGCATCCAGGCTCTGGGGCCTTACCAACTACCACCTGTTGAGGCTGGAGGCCCATGCTTAGTCTACTGAGACTCACCCCCGGGCGCCCTGGCAGGGTAACCAATCTGCTCCTAAACACTTGGGCCTCCCCTTTAATCTGCTTTGCGTTTCTCACTCCTGAACAAGGGGAACACAGTAACAAACCTAAGGGGACTCTAGGGAAGGGTGTCCGAGGGCAAATGTTGCACCTGTTGTGCGGAGTTACACATATTGCAGCAACATAAGAATGTGCCCCTGACATCAGGAGAGTTGAACTGTGACTCTCTCTTCCTTACCAAGCGCTGGATAGCACCAAGATGCATGTCGCGCCTTAGAACACGTATTCTTTAATGTCCACCGAGGAGGATTCCAGAGATTACTCCTTTCCCCTGATTGATACGTGCCCCCCTCGGCTCATTTAATGTCCCAGCTGAAGCCACAGAGCCGAGAACTGGTCAGCTGGTCTGAATTCCCCCAGATACTTTCCGGAGGGGCTAAGCTCACCGCTTGCACCCCCCCTTTGAGGCCGCCGTGCTGATTTTGGTTTCGGGATGGAGACCCTCCTCTCACTTTAAGGGGGACAAGTTATGGCCCTACAGGAGCTCACCCGTTTATGTTTAAGGATTGCTTTTAGTTATGTACGGTTATACTTGGACATTAAGCAAGGGTGGAGCGACACGCTGACGTCACCTTGCATTTGTGGTTGTAGGATCCAGGAAGGATGGGCCTGTTTGTGTGTCTCCGGCGCACTGGACTTAAACACATTGATGTCAAAAGCCTTAAGTGCAATATGTTATTTTATTTACCTCAATACATCTAAGGTTTTACACTATTGGAGCTTTTATATTCTTTCATGCAAATCTACATCCATCTATGAGCCTTGATCGGTGTGAGAATTTAGAGAGCATCGGTTAATTCCTCATGTTGTGGAGATTATGCTAACCAGCGGTATGGTCTGAGGGTCTGGGAGATTGCAATATCATCATATGCTCTGTGATCCTCTGTAAAGGGGCGGGGGGGGGTCATAGACTTCCAGTAAGAAGTGAATCTTTGCACAGTGGTGGTGGATTGGATACGGCTCACATTTTTAAGAATTTTCTTTGGATGGACTTTAACTTTCACGTTGTCACGCATGGGTGCATATTATTCACTTTTGGATTGTAGTTAAAGAGATATTACTTTTTCACATTTCATATACATATGTATATTTTATTTGTGTATATTCCTGTCATTGGTTGTTACGATTATGTATACATGATTTTCTGTGTGTAGTAGGTCTTAGGTACTTCGTTTTGATTATTTACCATGTGTGCCTCTCCAGTGTTTATTTAGACTCACGTTGCCCTTAATTCTTGGCCAGCGTGGCTCGGTTCTATTGGGGAGGTCCCTAATTCATTTATTTGTTTCACTGGTTTAGTGCAACTCAAAATTTTCTTTTTTTTTCCCCCCTCATATGACGTTTCAGCATTACACAGACTTTTATGTTCTTCCCGGGTTCGGAGGCTTGGTCCAGGGGCCATAACATCACTCCTAATCTCCTTGGGTTTTTCATAGATTCCATGTCTTCTCTTAACCACTTCCCGACCAGCGCACGACGATGTACGTCGACAGAATGGCACGGGCAGGCATATTGGCGTACAGGTACGTCCAATATTCAATGCCGCGCTCCCGCGCTGGTCGGGACCCCCGTGAGTCCGGTCGCGGGACCCGCGGACTCGTTTGTCGCGGGCATCCCCGCGATCGTCTCACGGAGCGGCCGAATGGAGGAAATGCCGTGTAAACAGCATTTGTCCATTCTGCCTAGCAACTAGTGACGCTGATCTCTGCTCCATGTGATTGGAGCAGAGATCAGTGTTCACTAAAAGAAAGCCCAGCCCCCAACAGTTAAAACACGCCCCTAGGAACACTTAACCCCTACACTGCCACCCACTGGTTAACCCCTTCACTGCCAGTGTCATTTACACAGGAATCACTGCATTTATATAGCAGTGATTACTGTATAAATGACAATGGTCCCAAAAATGTGTCAAAAATGTGTCCGATGGGTCCCCCACAATGTTGCAGTCACAATAAAAAAAAAAAAAAAAAAAAAAAAAAAAAAAAAAAATCGCTGATCGCTACCATTACTAGTAAAAAAAAAAAAATTAATAAAAATGCTATAAAACTTTCCCTATTTTGTAAACGCTATAACTTTTACGCAAACCAATCAATCGCTTATTGCAATTTTTTTTACCAAAAATATGTAGAAGAATACGTATCGGCCTAAACTGAGGGAAAAAAAATGTTTTTTAATATATTTTTGGGGGATATTTATTATAACAAAAAGTAAAAAATAATGCGTTTTTTTCAAAATTGTCACTCTATCTTTGTTTATAGCGCAAAAAATAAAAACCGCAGGGGTGATCAAATACGACCAAAAGAAAGCTCTATTTGTGGGAAAAAAAGGACGTCAATTTTGTTTGGGAGCCACGTCGCACGACCGCGCAATTGTCAGTTAAAGCGACGCAGTGCCGAATCGCAAAAAGTGGTCTGGTCTTTGACCAGCAAAATGGTCCGGTCTGCAAGTGGTTAATATTCTACCATGGAACACCAGGGGTCCAAACTCACCCACCAAACAATCCTTGGGTGTTCCAATTTATTAAGTCTTATAATCCGCACATATGTATACTGCAGAAAACACCTGGTGGGCAGCAAGATTCTCACCCTCAAAAAAATCTTGGGTGGGATACCATTACCACTCCAGCATTGCCAGAGGGGGTCAGTGTACTGGTGCTCAAGACTAGGGGTGCAATGGATCGTCACCGATCCGTGATTCGAACGGGTCAACCCGCTCGGATCGGCACATGCCGCGATCCGCGGAGCGCTCCGCGGTCTCGGCCTTAGTAAAGGGCGCGGCTTCGGCCTAGCTCCGAAGCGGCGGCCATCTTTCTACACCCAGGCTGTTTACACTGATCGCTCCGACGGAGCGATCACTTGTAAACAAACCGGCGTCATGTCATGACGCCGGTTCCTCTCTCCCCTCTCTGTACTAACTTGTACAGTGAAGGGGATAGATCCTGAGATGGAAGCAGCCATCCCTCCATACCCTACTAATACTCTTGCGATACCCCAAAACTCTTTTGCGATGTCCAGCCATACCCAGCCAATATTACAGCGGGGGAGATTGTGGATATTACAGTGGGGACTATATGGTGGAGGAATTTTCACAGGCTTTTGCAAATTAAATTATTATTTGCTGATCCGAAAAATTATCCGATCCGTGACTCTGATCTGAGGAACGATCCAATCCGTGAGTTTTTTGATCCGTTGTACCCCTACTGAAGACACTCCCCCTTCGGGCTTCTGGACCCAGATGGTACATATGTCATAATTTAGTCCAGGTTAAGGAATGTATCCTGGCATTTTGTTGGTCTATATTTGCCACAGAATTCCTTATTGTCATTGAATCAAATGACTAAAATGGCAGAGTTTGCTTCACATAACGCTGTCACGCTAGGCGACTAATCTAGTTCCTGACTCGGAGATAGACAGGCTCACAGCTGCGGGTCCATCTTACTTAGGGCTAGCTGGTTGGGTGGACACTAGTCAATACCCGTCTCTTGAGTTCATACACTGGCAGTTGCGACATGCTTTTGGGGCTCAATTTACTGAACGTTTGACACTATCACTATTGAGCGCCTCCTGACCTCCAGCAGGACGGGGAAGCCCCTCTACTTATACCCGACGGTTGCTTGCGCCACCAAACTGACTAGATCATGGGATAAGTGGAGGGCAGTTATTCCGTCTCTAGGTGAGGAAGAATGGGAGGAATGCCTTTCCACATTTATTCCTTCCATGATTGCAGATAAAGACAGATTTGTACAACTTAAGTTCCTCCCCAGGGCTCATTATACCCCACAGAAACTGGCCCACATTTACCCTCAACATGACCCGACTTGCCAAAGATGCAACCAAGATATAGGCACTTTCTGGCATATGGTTTGGTCCTGTCCCAAACACTGACTGTATTGGACGGCTGTAGCCTTCATATTTTGTGATATGTGGGACAAGGGTAAAGCTGGATCCTCAGGTTCTATTACTGAGCCATATGGAAGATGTAGAAGGGGATAGATATAGCAAACTGTGTTTGTCCTTCTCCCTGTACTACGCTAGATTGGAAAATACTGTTAAAATGGAAGTTGGTGGAGCCCTCCACTCACGGCTCTTAGCAGAAATGGTTTAACTCAGTGTTGCCCTTGTACAGACTACATATGAAAGCAAACGATGCCCAGGTAAATTTAATAAGGTATGGTCCATGTGGATAATCTTTTAGGTCCCCTCTTGTGCAGTGACGGCTAGGCTGTTCTCCACTTTTTTTATATATCAAATTTGAATAAAAATGCTTTTGGAGTAAAAAAAAGATAGTTTTCTATTACATTAATAATTTAGTTTCTTCAGCATGAAATGGAGCTTAGTTATGTAGCATGAAGCTGTATATCCTGCAATATATTTACTTTTTTTTGGTAAACTCACTCAATAAATCCAAGCTTTGCAAGCAGAGATAACATGCACTTCATTAATGCATTCACACAATACAAAGTTCAGGAATAACCCTTTACCCAATTGTTTTGCAAGTCTATGTACACTGCAAACCGTATGACTGAATCGGTTCCGATGTTTACTAAACTGGTCGCTTATTCTAAAGAGGAAACCTTCAATTTGTTTGCAAATAAAGATTCTAACTACCAACTAGGAGTCCTTACATGTAAAAAGCACTTGTCATTTCAGAACCACCATGGTAGCGCCTGTTAGCGGGCATCCACTTGTCTGCTGCCTTCGCTTCCCTCCCCTTGTTCCGTCATTGCCACATCCCCAGCCGTCCCATTAATGTGAATGGGACTGTCAGCGAGTCATAGCAGGTCAGAGGATGAGCTGCTGCGGGACAGATGACAGTTGATAAAAATTATGATTTAAAGTGAGGCGATTGAAATCAAGCCTTTTTACCACTGACTTAAACCAAATCCACCCTGTCATGAACTGGCCTATTTTTGGTCAGTGCATACTGCAGTCTGTCCGACAGAAGCCAGTCTAATGACTGCATTTTCTCGAAGAGACATGTCTGAAATCAATCAGGGCTTGCAACCACTGGCTTTAAGTGCTGATCAGTGTATTCTGGTGGGAAAAGTGAAAAAATAAAAAATAAAATAAAAAAAGTGTGGGGGGAGATTCCCTTATTCCCTTATCAGGATACAACAGCACAGCAGGAAGATCACCACACAAATATTGCTTGTGTTGGTACAGCGATATGTCAGTTTTTTTCTCCATTCAACCTGTTGGGTTAAACAAAAATCTTGCAGTGTACACGGCTTTAGTCCATAACACAGAAGCTTGTATATTTGTCTAACAGGACCCAGTTGATGCTGCCAGGCCTGTAAAACATCTGAAGTCATTAAATGTTGGCAATTTCTTTGATTCCCATGGGTACATACCCAGAACTTCTCGGATAACGGGTCACCCACCTCTTTCCACATGTTCCTTTATGCAAAACAAGTTTTGGCTTTAGCTACATTTTAAATCTGATTGGTTTCCAGGTTCAATACCATTCTTTTCCTCTGTACCAGCAATTTGTGCATTATGTTAATAATTTGCTACAGTATTAACCACTGGGCACTTAAACATCCTTAATAACCAGACCAATTTTCAGCTTTCGGTGCTCTCACATTTTGAATGACAATTACTCAGTCATGCAACACTGGACCTTTATGAAATTTTTGTCTTTTTTTCCACACAAATAGAGCTTTCTTTTGGTGGTATTTAATCACCGCTGAGTTTTTTATTTTTTGTGCTATAAAAGAAAAAATACCGAAAATTCAGCAAAAATTTTTTGTTTCTGTTATAAAATTTAGCAGATTAGTAATTTTTTCTTCATAAATTTTGGTCAAAATTTATACTACTACATATCTTTGGTAAAAATAAGTATAAATTGGTGGATATTATTTGGTCTTTGTGAAAGTTATAGAGTCCACAAGCTATGGTGCCAATATCTGAAAATTGATCACACCTGAAGTACTGAAGGCCTATTTCAATTCTTTTGACCCCAACATGCCAGAAAAGTACAAATACCCCCCAAATGACCCCTTTTTGGAAAGAAGACATTCCAAGGTATTTAGTAAGAGGCATGATGGTTTTTTGAAGTTGTCATTTTTTCCCACAATTCTTTGCAAAATCAAGATTTTTTTTTCCTTGTTTTTTTTCTCACAAAATTGTCATATTATCAGTTTATTTCTCACACACAGCATATGCATACCACAAATTACACCCCAGAACACATTCTGCTATTACTCCTGAGTATGGCGATACCACATGTGTGAGACTTTTACACAGTGTGGCCACATACAGAGGCCCAACATGCAGGGAGCGCCATCAGGCGTTCTGGAGCACCCAGGACAATTCTGACATTTCTCTCCTACATGTAAAAATCATCATTTATTTGCTAGAAAATTACATAGAACCCCAAAACATTATATATGTTTTTTTAGTAAACACCCTGGAGAATACAATGGTGGTCGTTGCAACTTTTTATCTCGCACGGTATTTGAGCAGCGATTTTTCGAGTGCTTTTTTTTGGGAAAATAGTTTTGTGCTTAAAAAAAAAAAAAAAAAAAAAAAAAAAAACCCACAGTAAAGTTAGCCCAATTTTTGCATAATGTGAAAGATGAAGTTACACTGAGTAAATAGATACCCAACATGTCACTCTTCAAAATTGCACACGCTCGTGGAATGGCGCCCAAACGTTGCTACTTAATAGGCGACACAAATTTTTTTTTACTGGTTATGTTTTGAGTTACAGAGAAGGTCTAGGGCTAGAATTATTGCTCTAACGTTCGCAGCGATACCTCACATGTGTGGTTTGAACAGTTTTCATATGTGGGCGGGACTTGCGTATGTGTTCGCTTCTGCATGCGAGCACATGGGGACAGGGGCGCTTTTTTTTTTTATTGTTCATTTTACTTTATTTTAGTTTGACATTTTTTTTCCCCAAAAATACATTTTTTGATCACTTTTATTCCTATTACAAGGAATGTAAACATCCCTTTTAATAATATGGCATGACAGGTCCTCTTTACAGTGAGATATGGGGTCAATAAGACCCCACATCTCACCTCTAGGCTGGAAAGCCTGAAAAAAAAAAAAAAAAAAAAAAAAAAAAGATTCTGGCTTTGATCGTATTGGCAAATCGGTAGAAGCACCGGAGGGCGGCGGGAGGGATGTCTATGGCTGGGTATTGCAGGGTATCTCCGAGTATGGCAATTTATGGCAGGGTGTTGCAGAGCATTGGCGGGTGTTGCAGAGCATTTGCTGGTACTGCAGAGTAATGACAGGGAATTGAGGGGTTAAATTTCGGTGAGCAGCGATGTGGGCACTGCAGATGCAGCCCACAGCGCTGCCGACACCGATCTCTTCCGCCTCCGCTGTACCGATCGGTACAGAGAGGGGGAGGGAGGAACCGGCATCATAACATGACGCCGGTTTGTTTACAAGTGATCACTCCGTCATTTGACGGAGCGAACACGTGGAAAACGGCCGCGATGAGCGGCCGTTTACCGTGATGCGCCGGGACCTGTGGACCCGGCGGTCACGGATGCCCTCGAGTGTTAAGTTGTTAAACATTCTGCAAGCAGCATCCTTTTTATAAAATATAATACTGTACATGTTCCAAATGGCTTTACTGCCATATCAAGCCAATGCTGCTGGCTACAGATTTTAAGCAGGCTTGTCTACATACATATAGCCATTTTTTTTTGATAAGCAGGTAACTTTTGCTGCAATATATTGTAAAAATATTTTAGAAGCCGAGAGGTACAGCTTAGGTTGCATTTTAACATCTTGCAACATATGCAGCAGGCCAAAAAACAAGCTGAAAGTGATGCCTGTAACTTTAAGTGGAAGATATGATACATGCATACTTTTCAGATATTCATGTGCTAAATATAACCTTAAAACAAACAACTCAGTCACTACAGTAGAGCTTACAATTTAAGCAAAGAAAAACACCAACCGGCATTTACAGATCAAAAAAATAATTACTGTTTAAATTCCAGATTTTCACTTTACAGGTTGAGGTGGCCTTCCAATACAATATAGATCAATGCTTTGAAAAGTTAGTAGAGAAAGAAAAAAACAAAAAACAAAAACAAATACCAATGGAGATTAAAAGAATTCAAACCAAGATTTGAAATAGAAAAATTAATTTAGCAGTTACTGTTCACTTTAAAAAGTTTACACTCACAATTTATAGTTATTTGCCTCCTGAGGAGGTACTTTGTTTCGACAGGTACCCGCTCCCAGTTTCAGGTGACGTCGCCATGGAAAAGTCATCGGGAATTTTGGCCCCCTCCAGGCCATCCAGAAAGCGCAGCCAGTTTTGCGCATGCGCAGTAGAGAACCAGCTGTGAAGTCGCAAAGCTTCCCTGCTAATTTCCCTTACCCGAAATGGCAAAGGCAGTGCCCAAGAGCCAATTGAAAAAAAATGGTTCGGGTGAAGACATCGCTGGATTCGTGGAAAGGTGAGCATCCTAATGTTAACAGTCAGAATCTCCAGTATTTGTAGCTGCTGACTTAATTGTTTCTGACAGAGCCTAGAGCTCCTCTTTAAGCTTTGAAATCAAAAACTTGACAGTTCACTACTTCAATTCCTCATTCTAGCCTACAATATCCTGACCTGCTAGTCTGGTGCCACTTGGAAAAGAAAAGCCAGAGAATGGAATACATCCATAACTAGAACCCAGGCGTAACTGACAGATATATTTCTATGCCTGGATACAAGCAAGTGCAATTTTCACATTAGAAACGGATAAAGGCCAAGTAATGTAAACTAGGGGGGAAATTTTAAAGCAGCATTATTGCCTAGCTATGATGATACCACTAGGGGCTGTAAAGCTTAATTATTTATTTTTTACTTAAAGAGGAGGGTCAGTTTAAAAAAAAAAAAAAAAAAAAAAAAAGGCAGCAGCTGCAAACACTGCAGCTGCTGACTTAATAAAATCACTTACCTGTCCAGGGCGCCCGCGATGTCGGCCGCCCGAGGCCGAGCCGTCCCTCGGCTCTCGGCGCCGCCATTCCCTGTAAGGGAAACAGGCAGCGGAGCCTTACGGCTTCACTGCCCGTTTCCTACTGCGCATGCGCGAGTCCCGGAACTACTGCGCATGCGCGAGTCCCGCAGCGCTTTCTGAATGGGACGCGCTGTGTTCTGGAACACACAGTTCCCAGAACACAGCGCGACCCATTACCCAGAAGACGCCGCGACGAAGACAGAAGACAGAAGATCTCCACGGAGGAGGAAGAGGAAGATTAGGATAAAGTGCCTAGCAACAGGCATTTCTGGTTTTCAGGGTGGCCCTCCACTTTAACCACTTCAATACAGGGCACTTATACACCTTCCTGCCCAGACCAATTTTGAACTTTCAGAGCTGTCGCACTTTGAATGACAAATGCGCGGTCATGCTACACTGTACCCAAACTAAATTTTTATAATTTTGTTCCCACAAATAGAGCTTTCTTTTGGTGGTATTTGATTGCCTGTAGGATTTTCATTTTCTGCTAAATAAAAAAAAACTAAAATCTTGAAAAAAAAACAAACATGTTTTTTTGTTTCAGTTACAAAACTTTGTAAATAAGTAAGTTTTCGCCTTCACTGATGGGCACTGATGAGGTGGCACCAATGAAGTGACACAGACACTGATAGGTGGCACGGTGTGTCATGGATAGGTGGCACTGATAGGCAGCATTAAAGTTTTGTAGGGATGGATGCCAATCAGTGCCAAACAATAATGCAAGCCAGTGATGCCCATTATGGGCACTGATTGGCATTCATTATGGGCACTGGCTGGCATCCCTGGTGGTCTAGGGGGCATACCTGGTGCTGGGCATCTCCTGGTGGTCCAGTGTGGGCATCCTGGGGGGGGGGGGGGGGGGGCTGTGCTGATAATCGATCAGCACAGACCCACCCTGTCAGAGGAGCAGCCAATCGGCTCTCCTCTACTCACGTCTGACAGACGCGAGTGAGGAAAAGCTGTTCACCGGCTCTTCCTATTTACACTGTGCGTGTTGGGACGGGAAGAAGGTGCCAATACACACACACACACACACACGTTATAACCTGCTCTATGCAATGTACAATGTTTAATGGTCATCATCCCTTCTATTGATGTATAAAGATCTTGCCAGTTTTCACAAATCACCCATCTAATCATTGCTTTTTACAGGTCACTCCAGTTCTCAGGGAATTTTCTGGAGGAAGGAGTTTCTAGTACTCTGCACAGCATTGATTGGCGCTGCACCAGATACAGAAAATTAAAAAGGCTTTCAGAATAGAGAATTAAGATCACAAGAAAGTGTATTAAAGCCTCATACAAATCTATATTTCAGAGCAAATATTTATTTTTTGCAACTAAGTGTAGGTAGAGTTTAGGTTAAAAGACAATAACTTATACTTTGTTCATACTGATATAAGTGCTGAAAGAGGCTCTGCCAATCGCAGGCCGTGTCACTCTTCCAGCATGCATCTATGGTGTGTATGTGCTGGGACTATTGCTCAAAGTGAAACAAAAATGAAAATGTTCCTTTAACCACTTGCCTACCGTGCACTTACACCCCCTTCCTACCTAAGCCATTTTCAGCTTTCAGCCCTGTCACACTTTGAATGACAATTGCGCAGTCATGCTACACTGTACCCAAAAAAAATTTTGGAACTAATTGTTTGCCTTCACTGATGTGCGCTGATGAGGCAGCACTAATATGCTGAATTGGTGGGCATTGATTAGGTGGCACTAATGAGGCACGGATAGGCAGCACATAGGCATTGAATGACAGCAGTGATCGCCAGCACTGACTGGCATCACTCATGGGCACTCATTGGTGGCACTGGTGGGCACTGATTGCTGCCACTGGTGGGCAACAATTTATGACACCATTTTTTTACTATTGAAACCAGGGCACTGATGATCCCTGATTACATTCCTAAATGCCCCCCTGTGTGGAGACGCCACTGATGGGCCCTCCATGCCACACACTGTCAGTGTGAGGTGAGGAGCGCAGATTACCAGAACTTGATTGGACACAGCCGATCACATATTTAAAGAGCCGCGGACACGGCTCTTTCCACAGATCAGGGTTACGCCATGTCAGCAGGGCGTGGCCGCGATCACCGCGCGCCCTATTGAGAGCGGGCGTTGCCATACGCCGGCGTCCCAGAACAAGAGCCAAACCGCCCCGTCATTTGAAGGTGGGGGGGCGGCAACCAGTTAAATATTATGCCTGGGGGGTGTCTATAGTATGCTTGTAAAGTGGCATATTTTCCCCCATGTTTAGAAAAGTACCACAGCAAAATGACATCTCTAAAGTAAAAAAAGGAATGTAAAATGGATTGCAGCTGTAATGAATTATTGGGTCTCGGCAATATAGGTAAAACTCATTGAAAAAAAGGGCATGAGTCCTACAAGAGACAGCTTGGGACAAGAAAAAAAATAAATAAAAAAGCCCCAACAGTTCCACCTTCATGCTCCCATCAAGTGACGCTTCTTCTGGATGACAGCTGTTATATTATAGCTGAGGGTGGGGCCACTGAATGACCGGCCCCCTCTGATGCCACAGGTGTTCCCCTTAATATTCATACCAGACCCTAAAAGAGGGGGTGTGCATCTATATTGCCGATACCCGACAATTCATTACATGCCTGATCAGTTTTGAATGACAATTTTTCCTTTAGAAATGTCATTTCGCTGCGGTACTGTTCTAAACACAGGAAAAATGCGCTACTTTACAGGCATACCGGAACAAGAGACACCCCAGTTTAAGTCTACAGTTTAAGAAACTCTAGGTGGATGAATGAGTAGGACACTCAGAATATGCAAAAAATGCAGGCAAGTCCCACTATATAATCAAACTGAAAATCGTGGGGAAAAAATAAAATATACAGTAGTGTGAACCGAGTAAACAGTGTTTATAAAAAACACTGTCAAACATATGTTTTTGATAGCTGCTTCTATAGCTTGTTTACATGGGTGGCCATAATAGGCGGTTGGGCTGCAGTTTAACCAACAATCTGCAAGTTAACATGTCCAATAGTCATGTTACACACTTCCGCAAATGCGGGGTGGCAAAATGTATAACAGGTCACATCTGGCAACCAATACTACTGCCAAATGCAACACATGCAAGTGAATGGGACCTCACTACAACCACATACATCTATGTTGACTGTGGGCAGCCCAGAGAGCAAAAGGGTAACACGCTTAGAAACAAATGACATCAGAATTACTGAATCCGTAAATTTGCATGCAGTAGAGCCAGACCTGCCAGAGTAAACTGCAGCTGGTAGCATCTACAGCTGTCTTTGGTCTTCACCTGGTCATCATTAATATTAGGGTTCTTTTGGACCTTTAATTCCCATGAGCTTTTTCCTGGAGCACCGAATGGTTTATGGCATTTTGGACATAGATTATGGGTTACTGCTTCTCCATAGACTAGTAGCAAAACCTCCTCCGGTACCCTTGGGCCACAATTAGGGTAAATCATGAGGGGGGTCGAGAAGTACAGAGCATCAATGTGCTTGCTAAATGCAGCTCGACGATGCAATATTATTTCCTTTTCCACACCTGTAGGAGACTAGTTGCATATCCCTAGGCACAGGGTCTAATCAGTGTGTTTTCTGCAATACATGCACAGATCTGAGTTGTATTGAAAAAAAATATATAAAAAAAAAAAAAAAAGGAACCAGTGCCAATTTCAATTGGTTATACCCCGTGTATGGATCCAATATCAATTTTTTTTCTGTTGATTACCCATTAGGTACAAAATTACATCATTGATAATGGTAGTGAAAGAACAGTCAGGGCTTAAAGAGGAAGTAAACCCTAATGGGTTTACTTCCTCTTGGATTCCCTGCAAAGGTAAAGCATAATGGACTACTATGCATCGCATAGTAGTCCATTATGTGTCACTTACCTGACACAGGAGCCAGCGAAGTCACCGCTGTCCCCTGTAGTCCGGAGCCCCCATCTTCTTGGTGGGTCTCGCTGCTCCGGCGCTGTCATTCCTCGGAGCCGCGGTGACGTCACTCCCGCGCATGCGCATTTGCGGCATATTGCCGTGCACCTCTGTCTACGGCGCATGTGCCGTAGACAGCAGTGCCCGTCTTTCGGCAAGTATCTCCTAAACCATGTAGGTTTAGGAGATATTTCTTAGACCTACAGGTAAGCCTTAATCTAGGCTTACCTGTAGGTCAAAGTGTGTTGGTAAGGGTTTACAACCACTTTAAGCAGCCCATACATTAGTCATCTTTTTCTCCATTCAACCAAAGGGTTGAACAAGGGAAAAAAAAAAAAAATAAATAAGAAAGAAAAAGGAAAAAAAAAAAAAAAAAAAGGGGGGGGGGGGGGGGTGTTATGGTAATAGATCCCCCATCCACACATACCATGTTCTCCCAGCCAAGTCATCATATTCTGACAGCAGCGAGGCTTGCCCGCTATCAGAACACACTGATCAGAGATGCCAGCTATAGCCCAGGCCATTCATCGAGCAGAAAAATAGCAACAGGCTGATCGGTACAACTAGCCTGTCCATATATGGATCAATATTTGTCTGGTCCCTGCTGAACATCAAACCATGGTAGATAAGAGTTTAGTTGCCAAATCTTGGCATGCAAGAGGCATATGTCAGACCTTGTCTCCGATACCAGACATCCAACCACCCAAAATGTTTTAATATACAATGTTATGTGATTTTAAAAGTTGTTTCAATAAACCAGACTTTATGGGCGATTTTCTCCAGCATATTATTATTTACACAGGATTCATATAGCGCTAACAGTTTGCACAGCACTTTACAACACGAGGACAGACAGTACACTTACAATACAAATCAATACAGAAGGGATCAGAGGGTCTTGCTCATTATAGCTTACAATCTAGAAAGGAGGGTCAGTGGGGAAAAAAAAAAAAAGTAATAACTGTGGGGGGTGAGCTGATGGAGAAAATGACTGATATCGGATAGTAAATTAGCAATACGTGAGACGACAGAGGGAGTTAGCTGAGGGGTAGAGAAACAGATTTGGGTATCTTCGGTATAGAGGTGGCATTGGAAGCCATGGGAGGCGTAGATTGAAAATAGGAAAAAGGTCCAAGAAGAGAACCTTGGGGGACACCGACAGAGAAAGGAAGAGGAGAGGAGGAAGAGTACAGTCACTGAGACCAAAGCCATGGCGTTTTTTTGAGGAGAGGGTGGTCAACCGTATCAAAGGCAGCAGAGAGGTCCAGGAGTACAGAATAGTGTCGATTGTTCGTTTTAGGAGAGCAGTTCCTGTGGAGGACGAAATCCAGACCGAAGGGGATCAAGGTCATTATCAGCGAGGTGGACGCTCAGGCGATTGTAGACCAGACGTTCAAGGAGTTTGGATAAGAAGGGGAGCAAGGAGATGGGGCGTAGGTTGTTAGGATTGGATGGGTCCAGTGAGGGCTTTTTAAGTAAGGGTCTGACAGGTGCATGTTTTATAGCGTTGGGGAAGATGCCAGAAGAGAGAGAGAGATCGAAGATGTGGGTTAGAATGTAGCATAGAGCCGGAGGGTGAACGTAGCATTTGCAAGGTAACAGGATCCAGTAAGTAGTTTAGCAACCTCGTCTATAGTGCTAGAGTCGAAAGAGGGAAGTAATGATTGTACCTGGGGGCACGAAGTGTAAAGTGTGGAGGGTAACAGTAGATATCTCCTTGCAAATTATGTGGATATATCATAACTGCTAAGGTCTGTAGTAGTCCATAAGACAGGGTGTTGATTTGAACTTTTGGTAACTATTAATACAGAGGACTTCAGACCTTGTGTGAGAGTTGTGCAATTTAAATTTAAAAATGAATACAGTGCCATCCTTGCACTCACAGCATCATTTATAGGTCTCAGCCTGAAGAAGAAAAGGGTTTGCAGCAAGTTCACTGCACTATGGTGGCAATCTTAAAAAGGAGATATAGATTGATATCTACTTCAATGTTGGTCTTGTTTGTATGTGGCCAGGCTGTGAAAAAGTCTCACACATGTGGTATCACCATACTCAGGAAAAGTAGCAGAATGTATTGTGGGGTATAAATTGTTGTATGCATATGCTGTGTGTGAGAAATAACCTTCATTTTGCAATGAATTGTGGGAAAAGTAATGCCAACTTAAAAAAACTCACCATGCTACTTAGTTAATACCTTGGAAGGTCTACTTTCGAAAAAGGGGTTATTTGTACTTTGCTGACTTGTTAGGCCCCTTTCACACTGAGGCGGTTTTCAGGCGCTACAGCGCTAAAAATAGCGCCTGAAAAAACCGGCCCCTTTTGGTCGCCCGATCTGTGCGCTGGCAGGGACGGTGAAAAAAGTCCTGCTAGCCGCATCTTTGGAGCAGTGTATTCAATCAATGGGGCAGCGCGGCTATACCGCCAGCAAAGCGGTGGTTTTAACCCTTTTTCGGCCGCTAGCGGGGGTTAAATCCGCCCTGCTAGCGGCCGCATACCGCCGCTAAGACGACTGTAAAATAGCGGTGCTTTACCACCTACACCCGCACCGCCCCAGTGTGAAAGGGGCCTTGGTGTCTCATGAAATGAGATACACCTGTTGTACTGAAGATCTGATCAGATGTGATCAATTTGTGACTAATTGTCCTTCAAACTGTGAGCGTGCTGAAAGTTGGAACTTGGTCTGGGCTAGAAAGGGTGCAAGTGCCCTGTATTGAGGTGGTAAAAAAAAACAAAAAAAAAAAAACAAAAACGCAATTTGTTATGAAAGTAAATCTCTTTTTTGGAGCCTGTAAAGCAATACACCCATAATCAGAAGGGGGTTATCAGTGTAGTTGCCCATAATGCGTAAGGGAAGATAGTTAACTGAATGACAGGAAGGATCAATGAACTACCTAGATTGCTCATCAGTGCCCTAATAATAAGTGGCTGATGGTAGTTCTCCCATTCACAAGACTCCATTTTTTTTCTTCAATTGTACAGCGGGAGCGGGGAGAAGATCCCTGGCCCACTAACGACAGGGACTCAAAAGGGTGCATGGGGATGTGTGCTCAGTTATTACCATGTTACACCCATATTTTGGATGTAACCAAGGTGGCCTAGCCATACGTGGATCAGTTCAGCAGAGCCTGGTCAAATTTCAATCCACATGAGGCCAATGTAGTCGGTCGACCGATTTCTGTGCAAACACCCAGTCGGAAAAAAAATTCCACGCATTTAGCGCAGGCAGCAATGATCTGCGAGTCTGACATTTGAACAGTGTGTCCAGCTTTACCGCACAAACAGGGAACAGTTTAACCACTTGCCGCCCGCCCTATAGCAGATACATGGCGGCATAGTGGTTTCAAAATCCTGACCGGACCTCATGATGTGATCAGGATTTTGAGCCGCTGCGCACCCCCGGGGGCACGCATCGCGGCGATCGTTGTTGCGGGGTGTCAGTCTGACACCCTGCAATTATGATCTCGGTAAAGAGTCTCCAACGGAGACTCTTTTCCACGTGATCAGCCGTGTCCAATCACAGTGTAAATAGGAAGAGCCGGTGATTGGCCTTTCCTCACTCGCGCAGACGCAAGTAGAGGAGAGCCGATCGGCTTCTCCTCTGACAGGGGGGGGGGGTCTGTGCTGATCGATTATCAGCACAGCACCCCCCCCCGGGAATGCCCACACTGGACCGCCAGGGACGCCACCAGGGATGCCCAGGACAAGGTATGCCACCCTAGACCACCAAGGATTCCAGTCAGTGCCCACAATGGGCATTACTGGCATGCATTATTGTTTGGCACTGATTGGCATCCATTAGTACAGTATATTATAATACAATGCCGCCTATCAGTGCCCATCCGTGCCAGCTATCAGTGCCAATATGTGCCACCTATTCGTACCGCCCATACGTACCAGCTATCAGTGCCAATTTGTGCTATCTATCCGTGCCCATCCGTGTCGCCCAGTGCCACTTCATCAGTGCCGCCTTATCATTGCCCATCAGTGTAACCCCATCAGTGAAGGAGACAACTTATTTACAAAGTTTTGAAACTAAAACAAAAAAAATAAAAATTCAAAATTTTCAGTATTTTTTTTTAATTTGTTTAGCAAAAAATAACGTAGAGGTGATCAAATACCACCAAAAGAAAGCTCTATTTGTGGGGGAAAAAAATGATAAAAAAAAAAATATTTCATTTGGGTACAGTGTAGCTTGACCGCACAATTGTCATTCAAAGTGCGACAGCGCTGAAAGCTCAAAATTGGTCTGGGCAGGAAGGTGTTTAAGTGCCTGGTATTGAAGTGGTTAACATGCATTCATGCAGCAAGGCAAGCTGACTAAACCAAACCCTTGTGCTTTAGTGGCTAGTGTGTACCTATATCCGAAACATGCTCCTCATTTTAGAGCAAGAGCAATAAATTGTTAAAAAGGTTCTAAAAAGGTAGTGGTGCACCGAAATTTCGGCCACCCAAACATATTGGTTGAAAACAGTGCAGCATGCAGCCGAAAGAAGAAAAGGTGCCGATAATGGAGCTGAAAAGGGGACAGGGCCGTCATCCTGGCACGCCCCGGTCCTCCCCTCCCTTCTCTCATAGTCAAGATCTCCAGGTGTCATGGACCTGAATTGTCCAGACGGCCGTAGTAACAATGTCCTGCCTCCCATGATAGACGGCACACTGATTCAATGCCGGGACATTGACTCAGTGTCACATGATCACAGGAGGTGGGACATGGTTACTGCAGCTGGGAAATTCAAAATCGAGCTCCATGACACAGCAGGAGATTGCCGTGTCATGCTACATTGTTCCCTTTGTATCAGGTCTGCTAGAGGTGCACCGAACATAACATTTTGCTAATACTATTAGCAGTGTATTTAAGAGACCGCAGACATGATACAAGAGATGGTTAGAGACGGCAGACTACATTTTTCTTGATCTTTCTTACACTAAAAAGTTGCCAATAATGGCCAACAATAAATTCATATTAATTTAAATTGATGATATTCATTAAAGAGTCAAAATACAATTATATATAAAAATGTACCATATTTATCGGCATATAACACGCACATTAATTTTAAGAGGGAAGTTTGAGGAAAAAAATAAAATTTTAAATAAGGAACTTTGAAGCAAAATAAGGGTCAGTGCCCATATGCAGCCTCATCATTGCCATCAATGCAGCCTGATCAATGCCCACCTGCAGCCTCACAAGTGCCATCAATGCAGCCTCATTAGTCCACATCACTGCAGCCTCGCCATTGCCATCAATGCAGCAGCCTTGCCATTGCCATCTATTGACTTCCTATTACAGAGGCCGCCAAGTAAACAGGAGATTCTCGCTGTATGTAATCTGACGTCACTCGTCCAGCCCCCCTCCCTGTCCCCTCTGAGGCAGCTAAAATGTAAGTATTGGCGTATAACACGCACATACTATTTGCATCTGATTTTCCTGGTGAAAAAGTGAGTGTTATACGCCAATAAATACAGTATATTTTTTTAAACTAATTTTCAGCACCAAAATGTCCCATTCAGTGCACCCCTATGTAAAGGTAAAATATTTTTTGATCTTAAGGCAGTCTATGCATCAAGCAAAAAATTAAGAAAAATTATAATCTATGTGCAGCCCCTCCCCCCCATACTTACCCGACCCCGATGTTGATCCAGCACTGTGCAAGAAAGCAGCATCGCTGCTCTCCCTCATCTCACTGGCTCAGTCAGAGCAGCGGGAGCCTGCTCTCAATCCCAGCCAGCGAGTGAGTGAGCAGGGGGGTGGGGCGTGTGGCTCAGGAGCTAGCCTGCACGAGTGCCCTTATAGCAAGTGGCTTGCTACGGGGCACTCAATTGAGGGGGGAGGAGCCAGGAGTGCCGGCAGGGGACCCAAATAGAGGAGGATTGGATCTGCTCTATGCAATAGCATTGCGCAGCGCAGGCAAAGTATGATTATTTTTTTTTTTATTATTACAATGTCTACCTTTACAAATTGAACCACTTGACCTCTGGAAGATTTATTCCCACCCTTCATGACCAGGACATGTTTTGCAACGCTGTACCCAAAATAACATTTATGCAATTTTTTTCCAGCAGAGCTTTCTGGTGGTACAGTATTTGATCACCAGTGGGTTTCTTATTTTTTGCACTTAAAAAAAAAAATAATATATTAATATAATATACATTATATATATATATATATATATATATATATATATATATATATATATATATATACACACACACACACATATATACATAATTTTTTATTTTTAAAGGTTGTTAAATCAAAACAATAAAGTAGGTCAAATGGACGTTCATTTTCAACCACAGCGACGGGAAAATTTTTGAAATAAAAGAAAACTTCTTAGTCAAAAGGATTTTTCAGACAGTGGATGTGGTTTTCGTTCATAAAATTACATTCATTTTAAAAACAGAATGAAATTTTCACTTGTTTTTAAACAGACAAAATTCTTTCATTCAGCGAATATACAAAGATTTTTCGTCTGAATATTCTCGTCTGAAAATGGATCTGTGTGACCAGCATAAGGCTCGGTACACACCTATGCATTTTGCTTTTGATCCGTTTCTGCAGTGATTTTTGCGGTATGTTTTGATTTTTGCACACGTGATTTTACTGCAATTTGTATTTTTTTGGGCAGATAAAAAAAAAATTAAAAAAAATAAACACACAAATTGGTGCAAAAAACGCATTACATGCTTTTCTGCAGCTTCTCCATTGAAGTATATTGAACCAAATAAAGCACCATTTTGCGTTAAAATTCCCTGACCCTTTTACATGTGAACGTGTCCTATAGGAAACCATGTAAATGAACTGTAGTGCATTTCTGAAAAAAAGCACCAATAAACACATAGATGTGAACCAGGTATAATGTCCTGCACACACAGTCGGAAATTCAGACGGAAAAGTCCCGTCGCAACAAACGTCATCACGTTCCAAACGATCAAATTTTCCGACAACTTTGTCCGACCGTGTGTATGCAAACACCAGTTTAGGACAAAATCCATCGGGGAAAAAATAAAGCAGACGGATTTTGTTGTCGGAATGTCCGACCGTGTGTACAAGGCATAAGACGTTTAGTAACATAATGGGGTTAATAAAAAAAAAAAAAAAAACACACCACTAAAATTAGCCCTTTATAGTAGAAAAAAAAAAAAAAAAAAAAAAAAAAGCAGATAATCACTACTATAAAGGGGTTCATTTTTTACTGTAGAACAGTGAAAGTACTATTTACAGTAGCGATTTGCTCTTTTTATGTTATAAAGGGCTCATTTTAGTTTTTTTTAACCTCATTATGTTACTGGCCGATTCTCACAATTCTTGTGGCGCAACATCATCTTTCACACTATACAAAAAAATTTGGCTAAATTTACTATTTTTTATTCATTGAAGTATATTTTTCCCAAAAAATTGCGTTTGAAAGACCGCTGCACAAATACAGTGTCACATAAAATATTGCAACGACCGCCATTTTATTCTATAGGGTCTCTGCTAAATTATCTATTTGGGGGTTCTAAGTAATTCTCTAGCAAGAAAAAAAAAAAGGATAAAGATTTTAACTTGTACACGAGTGTCAAAAAAGGATAAGTCTTTAAAGAGGAACTGTAGTCTGCTCACAATTTGTAATAAAAAATAAATAAATAAAAAAATATTTGCCATTCTGAACCTTCCCTCCGACCACTTTATAGCAAACACCGAGTTTCTTGAGCGTTAAAAGCTGTCAGTCATGTACATGCATATACAAATCCTGGAAAATATAAAATGACCTAGGACCCAGTGCGGCCACCAACCACTTGAAGGAATGGGTAACAAGAAACAAAAAAGCAGCGCTCTACTTGTGAAGCATAAAAACTTGCAAACCTTAAGACCCCTTTCACACTGGGGCGTTTTTCAGGCGTTTTAGCGTTAAAAAAAAGCACATGTAAAGCGCTTGAAAGAAGCCTCATCTGCAGTCCCAATGTGAAAGCCCAAGTGCTTTAAGAACCCTTTCACAATGTCAGCGCCCGAAAAACGCTCGTAAAGCGCCGCTTAAACTAGCAGCGCTTTACCAGCGTTTTTCGAGCGTTATTGGGGCGCTTTTAACTCCTGCTAGTGGCCAAATAAAGGGTTAAAAGCTCCCACAAAACGCTGCTGCCAATAGCGTTTTTCAGGCGCTTCCCATTGATTTCAATGGGAAGGGGCGCTTTAGGAGCGTTGTATTCACCGCTCCAAAAGCGCTGCAAAGAAGCTGCTTGCAGGACTTTGACGCCCTGCCAGCGCAGCGCCTTGGTGTGAAAGCACTCGGGCTTTTACATTGGGATTGCAGTTGCAGCTTCTTTCAGGCGCTTTTTTTTAACGCTGAAGCGCCTGAAAAACGCCCCAGTATGAAAGGGATCTCGGAGTGAAAGCACTCGGGCTTTTACATTGGGATTGCAGTTGCGGCTTCTTTCAGGCGTATTTTTTAACGCGAAAGCGCATGAAAAACGCCCCAGTGTGAAAGGGGTCTAAGTGCTGGTTCACATAGGGGCGACTCAGATCCGACTTCAAGTTGCCCCAAGTCACCTCAGGTCGCACAACATGTAGAAATCAATGTAAGTGAATGAGAGCTGTCTTAAATGCACACTACCGAAGTCGCTCCAACTTCAGAAAAGGTTCCTGTACTACTTCAATCCGACTTGTAGGCGACTGGTACCCATTGATTTCCATGGAGGTCGCCTCCAAGTCGGAACTCCGTCTATACGGAGGCGACTCTCAGAGAATTATCAGCTCTCAAAAGGAGTTCCCACCTGAGGCTCAGTTCACACAGGGGCGGCACGACTTGCAGCGCAACTCAGACGCGACCTGCACACGACTTCAGCGGCGACTTGCAAAACGACTTCTGTATAGAAGTCAATGCAAGTCGCCTGAAGTCGCCCCCAAAAATAGTACAGGAACCTTTTTTCCAAGTCGGAGCGGCTTGAGTCGCTCCTATTAGAATGGTTCCATAGTACAGAACGGAGCGCAACTTGTCAGGCGGCTAAGTCGTCTGGACAAGTCGCCCCTGTATGAACCGAGCCTGAGAGCTCATTCTCTGATTGGCCACGGCAAGTCGCCTGGCCTGGGGAGACTTAAAGTAGTGTTGTAAGTCGCGTCCAAAAGTCGTGTTGCCCCTGTGTGAACCGAGCCTAAGCCAAGTAATAAGTTAATTTATTTGTTGCACTTCTGGTGAATAAACAATGATAAAAACTTGCAGGGGTTGCAGAGGCAATCTTAAAAGCATAGAGTCAATGTAGATACTAATGTAAAAGAATAGGAACGGTACTGTGACATCCAGGTGGAGTGGGATTAACATCAACCAATCAGCTTCCATCTTTGGCCAGTAGTCAGACTCAGCCGGAGTCCAAGATGAACCAAAATAGTGGAGGACCCTTGTGGACAGCTGTCAGCTCTATAGCTGATCGCGGGTACAAACCCTGCTATGCTGCAGGCGGTATGGTGTGACCTCCACCGCTGTGGGATGGACCCAGGAGAGCCAATATGAGCTGGCTGGAGCCGGGCACACAGGATGATGTAGGCGTTGCATCGAAAGTAAAAGGTAAACAGGATACGAGTCTGTCATGGTGGACCACAAACTCTGGGTTGCCGTGACTACCATGGCTCACATTTTTCGCACACATGCGCTTTTTCCAAAACATCCAGTGTGCATAAGGCCTTAAAAGTATCTCTGTGCCTAGATCATGCACATCAAGGCAGGGAACAAAGATTTTTCAACCAACCAGTGGATCACTCCCGCTGTGTATTCTGACAGGTGGACCCCCCCCCCCCACCGTGCACTGATCGAATTCTGACTTTTCAGCAGGATGGTTTGAACAGATGGTTCTACCTGCTGAACCGGCCAATTTTCAGCCTGTGTTTCCAAGGCTTAGGCTGCATTCACACCTGAGCACATCGTTTTCAGGTGGAAAGCCACGCAATTTTGCACAGGTCAAAAAGGTCACCAATGTAAAAAGCAGAAAAACGTCTGTAATCCGCCTAAAAAGAAGCTCATGTACCTTTTTGAGCTTCGGGCAACAAAACGCTCAAATGTGAACAGGGGCCATTTAAATGAATGGGAGTTTGTGTTAGGAATCCTCTCGTGTGATCAGTCAAACTCCAGATGTATTGAGAAACAGAAAATTTATTTCTGATGTGACACACAAGAGGATGAAGCTTACAGGCCAAAAATCCAGCAAGACTCATACAAAGGAATGTATATTCCCCCTTCTAATACCTACAATAATACAGCCTCTACACTTCTATAGTCTGAGGAAACAGATAGCGTGCCTGGTACACAATGGTACTTTATTTTGGCTAATCAGGGTTTCCTTTACAATCTTATGCTACTATCTATAGTTAAACGTAATCATACTACAACTTACTATGGAGTTAATTAAAACAAAACTATACAAGTTAAAACGTGCTCAGCGGTCATTTAAAAAAATAAATAAATAAGTCTCAGTGTTATCGTTTTTCTAATAGTCACACAATAAACATTTAAAACTTTTCTAACAGTTTGCTTGTTGGAACTTTTGAGATGAACTTTTGAAAAAACACACTTTTTTTAATAAAAAAAAAATAAAAAAAAAAAAAAAACAACAGTTAGCCCAATTTTATTAATATTGTGAAAAATAATGTTACGCCAAGTAAATTGATACCAAACATGTCACGCTTTAAAATTGTGCCCGCTCGTGGAATGGAGACACTTATCCTTAAAAAAAAAAAAAAATTCTACCAGTTGCATGTTTTGCGTTACAGAGGAGGTCTAGGGCTAGAATTATTGCTCTCGCTCTATCGATCATGGCAATACCTCACCATTTTCATACATGGGTGCTACTCACGTATGTGTTCGCTTCTGCAAGTGAGCTCGGTGGGACCGGGTGCGTTAAGAATGTGAATTTTTTTTATTTTACCTTTAATTTTAACAAAAAAAGCATCACTTTTATTCCTATTACAAGGAATGTAAACATCCCTTGTAATACAAAAAAGCATAACAGGACCTCTTAACCACTAGAGATCCGCGCTATAGCCAAATGACGGCTACAGCGCGGACCTGCTTTGCCGGGACTATGTCTATAGACGTCGTCCCGTGCACGAGCTGCCTGCACGCCCCCTGAGGGGCGCGTGCGGCGTGCTCTGTGATCGGCAAGTATGAGACTCGCCTGATCACGGATCCGAGCAAGGGGGGCCGATCCCGACCCCTTACCACGTGATCAGCTGTCAGCCGATGACAGCTGATCATGTGACAAAGCAGAGCTGGTAATCGGCAATTTTTTTACTCCGCGCGCTGACAGCGCAAGGAGAGGAAAAAAAAGCCGATCACAGGCGGCCGTGATCGGGACATCAGTCCCGATCACGGCCAACTTATCAGTGCCCACCTGCCAGTTATTAATAAAAGTGCCCCCCACCAGTGCCCATCTTTGCCCACCAGTGCCACCCACCAGTGCCCATCTTCAGCGCATTTCAATGAAGGAGAAAAATTACCTGTTTGCAAAATCTTATAACAAACTATTAAACATGATTTATTTTTTATTTTTTTTTTTGCATCTTTTTTTGTTTAGCAAAAAATAAAACACCCAGCTGCAATTAAATAACAAAAGAAAGCTCTATTTGTGGGGGGAAAAAAAATGATAAAAATTTCCTTTGGGTACAGTGTTGTATGGCCGCACAATTGTCATTCAAAGTGCATCAGCGCTGAAAGCTGAAAATTGGTTTGGGCAGGAGGGGGGTTTAAGTGCCCAGTAAGCTAGTGGTTAATTATGAAATCTGGGGTCAAAGACCTTAGATCTTATACTTGGACTTAAATGCTAAATTTTGTAATTTTAAAAAGTAAAAAAAAAAAAGAATGTGCCTTTAAGAAGTATTGGCAGAAGTGATATTTTGATGTCGCTTCCGCCCTCCTATGGTATGGAGACGGGCAGGGGCCATACCTGACAGGAGAACAGATGCAATCGCCTCCGCTGCTGCCTACGGCTCTGGTAAGCGGCGGAGGGCCCTGTCCCGCCACCGATAAAAGTGATATTGCGGTGAATCCGCCACAGAGACCACTTTTATCCTATAGCTGTCCACCGGACGAACACAGGGATACTAGGGTTATGGCGGCTAGCTGCAGACATAACGATATCCATTCCCAAAGTAGGGACGTACATCGGCGTGTGGCGGTTGGCAAGTGGTAATGTATTAAAATATTCTGAACAAGCAGTAAAAGCACAATAACATTTTCATTATCTGTATTTGTCAGCAATTGACAGAAATTAGATTTCACATCACAGTTTTTGAAATCTTAGTTCTTTTCCTATTACTTTATGTTGTGTGTAGGCCCTGTTCACATGTGTACATTTTATGTGCAATGTGTTAGCTCTGCATTTGGCATCTTTGATTTACTTTTATCAAATCACACATTCTACAGAATTCAATGGTAACCAACCTAAAACACAAGGCAGCAAAAAGAGCACTGCACAGATGTGAACTGGCCCTTAGAATTTACTGACCAGACTGTGGAATATTTGTTGGGATATCGAGAATATTTTTACATTAAAAGCATCTATAGAGGTTAAGGATGACTTGTTTTAAAGGGAGGGGGCTGTACGGACTGATCTATGTTTTCTGCCCCTTCTTTACATGAGGTAAGCAGAACATCAAAGGAGCTGAAGTGAGGGCAGGGGGGAAAGTGAGAATGGAAAACTGCTGTGTGCTGATATTTTTCAGGCAGTCTCAGTATGAATGACACTCTCAGCCTAACACCAGAATTTACTTGCTTAACTGAGATTGGGCAGAATGATCAGGTGATTTTAAAGAACTGGTGACATTACCAAAATAATGTTTATCATTCTAATTTTAGGCTGGCGTTCCACTTTAAGTTTTTTATTGTTCATTCCCCACTGTTGGAAGATTTCCACTTTAGTACTGTTCTAGCATCAACCCAAAACATGGGATTTTCTTTTACTTTCACGTTCAATAAGAGTACACAGGACAAAGAGGGCGAATCTCACAAAAAGGGGCACAGACAGCAATAAAAACTGACAGGTACTAAATGTCTCTCCAAACTGAAAAGGTTTGCCTTTTGTTATTCTTTGGGTGTGTCCACCACATAGAGTGAACATGTACCCTGCCCTGAAAGGGAAAAGCAACAAGTTACCTTAGTAGCATCCTTTTTAGGAGCTGTTAATCTTTACCTTCCCCCCCCCCCCCCCCCCACTACATTATCACTGGAAGAGATAGACAGAAATTTTGTGCAAGTTCCTGACATGGAATTTATACAGGGCTGAGGTCTCTCTCTCCCCAATTCCATGTGACGGCAATAGGAGTCTGTGTGGTCAACCGCCACTGCTGTCTTAGTAAGCAGGGTGAGCCACAGGACTGCATTATCCAGAACCACCACCTATTATCCACTTTCCTACTGCCTGGAAGAGGAGGAAAAAATAAAAAAATAAAAAAAATAAACACCCCACATGACAGCTCCAGTCGGGAGACGCTGTACTAACCATGCAAGATTAGTCCAGCTATCTCCCCTGCTGAGTTGTTGTGTCCTGGGACGGTACCACCCCCCCCCCCCCCAAACATCCCCCCATCAGTGTTCTCTGCCATTGGCTGAAAGCACTGATCGTGAGAAGGTCAGCTGCTGGTTCTCCAGCATGCACGTTCGACAGACCAACATACACATGGGCAGAATGGTTACCAGTACAACAAATACTGGCTGAAACTACTGCCCGGTTATGGCTGCGGCTAGTGAGATTTATAAGTGATAGGCACTAATTAATTGCCCTGAACACACGCAGATCCTATCTACTGACCATAACTAGAGGTAGTGCCCCACCAGAAAGCTGAGGCAGGCTGATCTATATTGCATTTAAAAACGACCTTGAGGCTGTAGGAGGAAAAAAAAAAAAATACAAATAACGTACCTGCTTACTTTTAAAAGAGAAGTATAGGATTTGGGTTTTTCAGATTCATACTTACCTAGGTGGATGTAGGACCGGTTCACTGGAGCGCCAGGTGGGAGCGGCCAGCTCAGGCTCTCAATGTCTCACTGGAGGCTGATCCGGGTGACGGTTCTGAAATGTGGGCAGCTCCCGACCATATGGTCGTGATCTTTCCCAAGCCTGGACCGGGTCTGGGACGTCAGCTGACAGCTGGGTTTAGCCCGCTATCAGCTGAAAACTGGTCACACAACTACAAAACAAACTGTACTCCTGTGATCCACAGAAGTACAGCCAAACAATCACAAGTGTAAGCCCCACTTTGAGAGTGGTTCCAAACCTTCCCGGACCTGTGACATGCCCCTAGAGGCTGCAGGCAAGGAAGAGGCAGGACATTTCTGCTCAGATCGTCTAAGTGATTTGCACAGAAGTGCCAGTAGGTACCTGTCAAATCCAGGTACCTACTCCCAACATTAACCACTTAACGCAAAATTACGTACCTGTTCATAATTTTGCTGAAGGGGTGGTACCAGGTGATGCCTGCAGCTACAGGCATCACCCCGATATCGATTTTTTTTTTTTTTTTTTTTAGAGCAGAAGTCAACTTGCTTGTAATAACCGATGCTACTACTACGCAGCAGGAGGGGACAGCCTGCACCATTAATACACTTTCCTGTAGACTTTAACCACTTAAGCGCCAGCCGCTGTAGTGCGGCAAAGTGGCTGCTTCCCGTGAAACGCTGCCATTGTACATTGGCTCTGCCGCTGGCCAGTGGGTGCACAATCAGCAGGTGGGGTGGACTCTATGTTCGCCAGCCACCCACGATCGTTCCCTGCAGTGACAGACCGGGGCTCTGCATGTGTAAACAAAGCAAATCTCCATTTGGACAGGAGAGATCACACAGATCCTGTCTTTCTGCTTTGAAGGAAGATGGACCTGTGCATTTCCCCAGTCACACAGCCCCCATACAGTTAGTAAACACATTGAGGGAACACATTTAACATTTGATCGCCCCTAGTGTTAACCCCTTCGAGGCCAGTGTCAGAACAAACAGAGCATATTTTTATCACTGATTACTGTAATAAGGTCACCGGTTCCAAAAAAAAAAAAAAAGTGTCAAAAATGTCAGTTAGGCGTCTGATCTGTCCGCCACATATCTAGAATACATTTGCCTAAACTGATGAAGAAATTTGGTTACATTTTTTGGGAGGGATTTTATAGCAAAAAATATTGTTCTTCAAAATTGTCACATTGTTTTATTTATAGCGCAAAAAATAAACTGCAGAGGTGATCAAATACCACCAAAAGAAAACTCTATTTGTGTATCAATTTTGTTTGGATATGTCTTCGCTCAATTGTCAGTTAAAGTGATGCAATGTCGCATCACAAAAAATGGCCTGGTCATTAAGGGTGAAAATCTTCCGGTTCCTACATAGTTAAATGTACACAAGTAATCCTTTCCTCCTTAAAGCGGAGGTCCACCCTAAAATGGACCTCCGCTCATCGGAATCCCCCCCCCCCTCCGGCGCCACAATTGGCACCTTTCAGGGGGGAGGGGGGTGCAGTTACCTGGATAATCCAGGTAACTGCACCCACTTCCGGGATAGCTGTCTGCGGAAAGGGGCGTAGATTACGCCCCTTTCCGCAACTGCCCCGCTGCCTGCTGGGAAACACACAGTTCCCAGAGGCAGCGGGGACCGTCCGGATTGCGCCACGCGGCTCGCGCATGCGCAGTAGGGAACCGGGAAATGAAGCCGAAAGGCTCAATTTCCTGATTCCCATACCCAAGATGGCGGCGGCAGGACCCGACAGACGACCTAGCGATCGGCTTTGGGTGCCGACATCGCGGGCGCACTGGGCGGGTAAGTGTCACTATTTTAAAAGTCAGCAGCTGCAGTATTTGTAGCTGCTGGCTTTTAAAATAAAAAAAAACGCGGAGTCCCGGTGGACTCCCGCTTTAAAGGATGAGCTCAGGCGTGCTCACAATGCCCGCCAGGAAGCCAACACTCTGCACGCTAATCACAGGCAGTGGGACCTTTCCCGATCTGTACAGCTGTAGATAGGGATAGGTCTCACCTGCCTGTGATTAACACTGCGGAGTGTCAGCTTCCTGGTAGGCACAAGCACGTGGACTCGCGAACACACCCGAGCTCATCCCTACTTCTTAACAGGACATGTAAAAAAAGTTTCCAGTCTAGGACATTATAGTGAAATGCATGCTCCAAGTTATCTCTCCATCTATCCTGGCCACTGTGAAAAACCATCAATGGCACCCATATCTGCAAGAACTGACAGTGATGCCACCTGTGGCAACCACTGAGATTAGCCATTATATTATGTAAACAAAGAAACATGCAGGGAGGTGCTTACTGGTTGCTGTTAACAGATTCTGCATATCATGAAAACCCAATTTGTGCTTGATCCTAATAAATTACAGGAGAAGGGCTTGAAGGTTAAAAATAATTTTGATAGACTTCCAAGTGACAGTGTTTATACATTAAAATTACATAGGCTTGATAAAGAAATTACCATGATGATAAGAGATAGCAACCAAAAAAAAAAAAACAAACACACAAACCCTCAGAAACTTACAACGAAATGAACCGCTTTTATTTTCTGAATGGCTGCTACAGATTACTACATACCAAACAGTTTACACATACAGTTGCTAAGTGGTTAGCACTTACGCCTAGCAGCACTAGGGTCATCGCCTCAAATCCCAACCACATTCTCCCTGTGCCTACGTGGGTTTCCTGTGGGCACTTCAGTTTCCCCCCACACTCAAAAAGAAGGCATCCTGGTAGGTCAATTGGCCCTAGTATGTACATGTATGAATGTGAGTTAGGGACCTTCGACTATAAGCTACTTGAGGGCATGGACTGACGTGAATTAGATACACACACACACACACACACAGCACTACACTGTCTAGATAAAAATGGTAATTTTTTTTTATACTTAGAATAAAGATCACGATTCTCGGTGTAACATCTTTCACATAAAAAAAAGAAATAAATAAAAAATAAAGTACAAAATCAGCTATAGACGGATATAAAAATAGTGTAGTGCTAATAGTGTATACAAACTATGAATAATCTTGTAGTTATATTAGCAATCCACAAGAAACATCTAAAGATAACGGTTCAGCTAAAACATTAACCACTTCCCGACCAGCGCACGACGATGTACGTCGACAGAATGGCACGGGCAGGCATATTGGCGTACAGGTACGTCCAATATTCAATGCCGCCCTGCCATCGGGAGCGCGCCTTGGCTTTTGACATAATGCACAGCTCTCACTCACGTGAGTTTGCCAGGAAGAGGGCAAATGAGAGCTGCAGAGCTGGAGGTGTGCCTCCGAGTGTGCAATTCCAGGAAGTAAACAGGCAGCAGCTTCAGCAACCCAAAATTAAAATGGTTGCAGCCAGACCCAGTGGAGGGAGATTTCTGCAGCATATTTGGCAAGTAGAGAAACAGTATATATAAAATATTATGTAAAGGTGTTGGAGGCAAGCTTCAGAATGGAAAGATGTTTTTATTACAATATATCTGAGCAGACTGCAGTTCCTCTTGAAGTTCATCCCTTTGCGCTAAAGAACCAAATTATACATATTGTTTCTTTTTCTCTCTCAGCACTAAGCAATGTTGTGACAAACTTTGCAGCAAAGCAAACTGAGCAGAGAAGGCTAAACATATAATGGGCAACAAAGTGGCTTTGACATCCAGGGGAGGAGGTCATAGGCTCCTGATGAAGTCACGCGACCGTGACAAACACGCGTCGGGCACTGTGATACCGGAAGTGACGCCATCGAGCTCCCTACTCGTTTTTACAATACTTGTTGCTTATACATCTTTATGCGAGTACCTGCCTTTTGCCATTTTTATTGAATAAACATTGTTTTGAGATACTACACTATGGGGCATTCTTCCTGTGCTTAAAGCTCTACATATGACCTATTGATGAGACCCTCCCATCCTGGAGTTATCAAAGACCACCATTTAAAGGGGAACGCTCATACTGATTATAGGCAAGATATCCGTAACAAGAGCCTGGGGCAACCATTCTGCATTAAGACGGTCGCCAAGGACCCCTTAAAGTCACACTTATATGCGGTTACCTTACAGCAGTAAGTCAAGGGGACACCCTTCACTATTTGATATTCATTTTATTTATAAGCATTTTAGTCCACTATTGTGTGTATTATATGCATTGCAATATTTTATATATATTCATGTTTTTTATTTTTATTTTGCATATTGCCTTTTGAATCACTTAGTGCTGTTCCTTTTCCTTATGATTGTGAGTTTATTCACCAACACCTGGTTTTGAGATATTGGCTCTCTTACAGTTATTTCATTTTATATTTTTCACCATTATGATGATATTTGTTGACTGGAAGTTAGAGTGAAATTTTTTTGGTTATTACACAATTCTATTTTATCTTAAAAGTATAGCGCATCACTACTTTTTATTTTTATTCCACTGTTGGGTGGAGCTCCGCTTTAAAGGGATAAGTTCACTTCTTAGAAAAAAAAAAAAAAAAAATGCACTTTTTTTGCAAGTTAAAAAAAAAAATTTTTTTGGGGTCTTTAACCACTACAATACAGGGCACTTTCACCCCCTTCCTTCCCAGCCCAATTTTCAGCTTTCATCGCTCTCGCGCTTTCAGTGACAATTGCGCGGTCATGCTACACTGTACCCAAATGAAATTATCATTTTGTTCGCACAAATAGTTTTATTTTGGTGTTATTTATTCACGACTCCGTTTTTTATTTTTTGCGATATAAGCGCAAAAAAAGCGGAAATTTGGAAAAAAAACAATATTTTCTTTTTTCTATGTGAAAAGAAATCCAATAAAATCTAATTTTGTCATAAATTTAAGCCAAAATGTATTCTGCTACATGTTTTTGGTAAAAAAAAATCCGTTAACTGTATAATAATTGGTTTGTGTGATCACGGACATATGTACGCAAATGATCATGTACATATGTGTGCAGGTGATCACGTACATATGTGTGCAGATAATCATTGGGACATGTGATTTTAGTGGGACATATGTGGGGGACATGTTTTTATTATTAAGGACATGTGTTTTTATTATTTGGGGACATGTGTGGTTTGGGGACATATGTGGGGACTGTGTTTGTACTGTGTGGTGTGTTGTGTGTTGACACTAGACTGATGATCAGTGAGTAAAAAGCTGTAAAAAGCAGCTCATACTCACTGATCATCAGCCGGCTGCAGCGTTCTGCTCTCCTCTCCTCAGCGGTTACTTCCGTGTGAGGAGAGGAGAGCCGATTGCCTAGCAACCGGCTGTTTGTGTACATCACATGACGGCCGTGATTGGACACGGCCGTCATGTGATCAGGAGGGCCAATCACAGAGCCCTCCTGCCGATCTCAGATGTGCCGTGTCCGGGTGACACGAGCACATCGGGATCGCGCCGCTGCGCGATCCCGCTACTTCTGAATGACGTTCAGGAACGTCCTATCAGGAGTAGACGGCTCCCACCCGGCCGTATATATGCATTGGCCGGGTGGGAAGTGGTTAAAAGCATTGCACCAGCAATCAGTAGATTGCTGGTGCCATGCAGGTCTCCAGAGTATCTGCTTCCCCGTACAGGCAAGCTGATACAGAGACAGGAAGAGAGAATGAACTACCACGGTGCTCTACAGCGCCATGGTAGTTTATTGAAAACTAGCTGACAACCACAAAGGGTGCATTGATGGGGGAATCCCTCCCACAGAGCCAGTGGAATCTCTTGCCAGGGGAAGCCATCCCAGCTGAGAGAACACAGTGATTGCTATTAGCTATAACCGCTGCTAGTAAAAAAAAATTGCATGTAAATTCCGACAGACTGGATACATTCAGCCTGCCTATACACGGTTCGAATCTCAGTCGGTTCCTGCTGAACCGGCCGAGATTCAAAGTCTATGGCTGGCTTTAGGCTAGCAGATTTTAAGGCAGCCACTAATGGACTGAAATTCGGACTGTTGAGCAGGGACTGGCCAAATTACAATCTGTGATTGTAAGAAGTCAGAAGTCATTCTACCGATCAACCTCTTTACAACCTATAACTACCATCTCAGATATTCACAGTAAACATGCGCCGCAGGCTATAAACTTGAAGGCTGATCAGTGTATTCGGACAGCAGGGAAGTCTCCCACTGCAATAGCTCCCCAAGGATGATTCCCTCACCCACCTCAAATGTATGGGTATGAATCGTGTCAGATTTGAATGAAAATGAAAAATGGAGGGGGGTGCTTTAGTTGGACTTGACTAACAAAATGAAGCTGAACTCCAGCTAACACTTTATAAGCAGTTACAGCAAACAGTTTTTCCCGCCTTTTGGGATAAAGATTTTACATTAATAAAAGCTACATAGTTTCTTAGTTCGTAAGGTTGAATAAAGAGCAGTCCATCCAGTTCAACCTGAGCGAGTGTCTACAATTGTCCCTATCCATGTACATTGCACACACTCACATCAGTCCCTATCCTCAAGGAGCCCACAATCCAAGGTCCCCATTCACATACTAGGGACAATTTTGGACAGAAGCCAATTAACCTACCTGCATGTCTTTGGAGTGTGGGAGGAAACGCAAGCAGGCACAGGGAGAACACACAAACTCCAGGCAGGTAGTGTCGTGGTTGGAATTCAAACCAGCGACCCTTCTTACTGCTAACCACTATACCACTGTTCCACCAATCATTGCAAGCACCCGTCAGTATTAAATGGTTTGTTTCAACCCTGTAACTGCCAATTTGTCTTTGTTATACTGCGGCAGGTTGGCACAGCTGCGCAAATCGCCATAGCTGCAAGTCAGCTCTTTAACCACTTCCCACCCGGCCAATGCATATATACGGCCGGGTGGGAGCCGTCTACTTCGGATAGGACGTTCAGGAACGTCCTTCAGAAGAAGGAGCGGGATTGCGCGTGCCCGCGCAGCGGCGCGATCCCGATGTGCTCGTGTCACCCAGACACGGCACATCTCAGATCGGCAGGAGGGCTCTGTGATTGGCCCTCCTGATCACATGACGGCCGTGTCCAATCACGGCCGTGATGTAAACAAACAGCTGGTTGCTAGGCAATCGGCTCTCCTCACACGGAAGTCATCGCTGAGGAGAGCAGAGTAGAACGCTGCAGCCGGCTGATGATCAGTGAGTATGAGCTGTTTTTTACAGCTTTTTACTCACTCATCATCAGTCTAGTGTAAACACAACACAGTGTAAACACAGTCCCCACACATGTCCCCAAATGATAAAAAACACATGTCCCTAATAATAAAAACATGTCCCCCACATATGTCCCACTAAAAATCACATGTCCCAATGATTATCTGCACACATATGTAGGTGATCACCTGCACATGATCATTTGCGTACATATGTCCGTGATCACACAAACCAATTATTATACACTTAACGGAATTTTTTTTACCAAAAGCATGTAGCAGAATACATTTTGGCTTAAATGTATGACAAAATTTGATTTTATTGGATTTCTTTTAAAATGGAAAAAAGAAAACATTGTTTTTTTCCAAATTTCCGCTTATATCGCAAAAAATAGTCGTGAATAAATAACACCAAAATAAAGCTCTATTTGTGCGAACAAAATGATAAAAATTTCATTTGAGTACAGTGTAGCATGACCGCGTTATTGTCACTGAAAGCGATAGAGCGATGAAAGCTGAAAATTGGGCTGGGAAGGAAGGGGGCGAAAGTGCCCTGTATTGAAGTGGTTAAGACGCTATAGCAGGAACGTATGCCCACGTGTCCGCGAAACCAATGCGCGTGCCCGGCAGGCACGATGTCTGCCAGGCACCCAAAACTGCTCCTGACAGAACGAGGGTGTGTGTGTGTACAGTTCCTTGCGAAAGTATTCGGCCCCCATGAAACTTTTCAACCTTTTGTCACATTTCAGGCTTCAAAACAAAGATATAAAATTTAAATTTTTTGTGAAGAATCACCAACAAGTGGGACACAATTGTGAAGTGGAACGAAATCTATTGGATAATTTAAACTCTTTTAGCAAATAAACTGAAAAGTGGTGCGTGCAAAATTATTCGGCCCCTTTACTTTCAGTGCAGCAAACTCACTCCAGAAGTTCAGCGAGGATCTCTGAATGATCCAATGTTGTCCTAAATGACTGATGGTGATAAATAGAATCAAGTCTCTGTATAAATGCACCTGCTCTGTGATAGTCTCAGGGTTCTGTTGAAAGCGCAGAGAGCATCATGAAGACCAAGGAACACACCAGGCAGGTCCGTAATACTGTTGCGGAAAAGTTTAAAGCCGGATTTGGATACAAAAAGATTTCCCAAGCTTTAAACATCCCAAGGAGCACTGTGCAAGCGATCATTTTGAAATGGAAGGAGTATCAGACCACTGCAAATCTACCAAGACCTGGCCGTCCCTCTAAACTTCCAGCTCAGACAAGGAGAAGACTGATCAGAGATGCAACCAAGAGGCCCATGATCACTCTGGATGAACTGCAGAGAACTACAGCTGAGGTAGGAGAGTCTGTCCATAGGACAACAATCAGTCGTACACTGCACAAATCTGGCCTTAATGGAAGAGTAGCAAGAAGAAAGCCCTTTCTCAAAGATATCCATAAAAAGTCTCGTCTAAAGTTTGCCACAAGCCACCTGGGAGACACACCAAACATGTGGAAGAAGGTGCTCTGGTCAGATGAAACCAAAATCGAACTTTTTGCCCACAATGTAAAACGATATGTTTGGCGTAAAAGCAACACAGCTCATCACCCTCAACACACCATCCCCACTGTCAAACATGGTGGTGGCAGCATCATGGTTTGGGCCTGCTTTTCTTCAGCAGGGACAGGGAAGATGGTTAAAATTGAGGGGAAGATGGATGCAGCCAAATACAGGACCATTCTGGATGAAAACCTGTTGGAGTCTGCAAAAGACCTGAAACTGGGACGGAGATTTATCTTCCAACAAGACAATGATCCCAAACATACAGCAAAATCTACAAAGGAATGGGTCACAAATAAACGTATCCAGGTGTTAGAATGGCCAAGTCAAAGTCCAGACCTGAATCCAATTGAGAATCTGTGGAAAGAGCTGAAAACTGCTGTTCACAAACGCTCTTCATCCAACCTCACTGAGCTCAAGCTGTGCAAATTTGACTTGCATATTTTGGGCTTTCACACCACGTGCAGAGACTTGTGTTTTTCTAAAACCTTTTTTCAACACGAGTCTCTGCAAGACAGAAAAAAAATATTGTTTTCTATGTGCCCTGTTCACACCAAAATGTGGAGGTTGTTTTGTTTGAAGAGGAAGCAAGCCCTCTTCAAAAAAAATAAAAAAAAAAAATAAACCCTGCAAGAAAAAGGCATAACGAGCTAGTATGCATAGCACACTAGCTCATTGTGCATTACTTACCTCAGATCGAAGCCCTCGCAGTGGTCCTCATCTCCCCCTCCGGTCGTCAACATGTCGTCCCGGAGTTACATCTGGGTATCGCGGCTCCAGCTGTGATTGGCCGGAGCCACGATGACATCACTCCGGCGCATGGGAGTCGCCAGTAATGGCATGGAGACTGCAGCAACGGCACATAGGTGCCATTGCTTCAGTTTTCTCCAGTGCACGAGTGCCGATGACATCGGCACATGCAGGGGACAGGTTTAGGAGAACCTGGGTAGCTACAGGTAATCCTTAATATAGGGGGGGGGGGGGGGAACCCTCACGTTTCAGTGTTGTGGTTTGAATAGGGCACATAGAAAACACATTTTCTTTCTGCCCTTGCAGAGATAGGTGCAGAAGACCTCTTGTAGCACAAGGTGTAAACAGGCCCTAAAGATGTGATGGCTGCATTAGCTTTCTTTATAAAGTGAAATTCATCAGTTTTTTTCCCTCTGGGAGCAGGTACCCATTTCTACTGGTATCCCCCCCTCCAGCAACCTCCTGGGACAAATTACAAGTCCCAGGAGACTGCGGGAGCACCGTGGAACACCAGTAAGTCTTGCACATACACTTTGGGAAGCTAGCTGAAGAACACCAGGAAATCACAGGGACCGAAATACCAAGATTGGAATGCCACTCAAAGCCAGAAACTGAGCTCCTGAGATACTAGGGTAGAGGTGTAAAGGCTGCCAAGGAGGCCATCCAAAACACAGCATAAATAAGAAAATGCCACTCTTCCAACCAGCCACCATAGCAGACATCAGATCCGCTTCAACCTGTAAGGCCCCTTTCACACTGGAGGAGTTTTTCCAGGCGCTTTAGCACTAAAAATAGCACCTGTAAAGCTCCTGAAAAAAGCCTCAGCTGCAATCCCAGTGTGAAAGCCAGAGTGCTTTCACACTGGGGCACTGTGCTGGCAGGGCGTCACAAAAAGTCCTGCAAGCAGCTTCTTTGCAGCGCTGTAGGAGAGATGAACACAACTCCTGCCAGCGCCGATCCACCAGAAAAGCATAGCTGCAGGAGCGTTTTACAGGCAGCTTGAACCCTTTTAAGGACTTGAAAGCGCTGCTAAAAATGGCGGCAAAATCTAATTTCTTCAATTTAGGCCAATATGTATTCCGCTACATATTTTTGGTAAAAACACAGATTGGAACACCAATCTCTATCTTATCCCTTCAGAACAAGAATGTTAGGCAGTCAGCAAGTGGTTAAAAGTCAGCAGCTACAGTATTTGTAGCCGATATTAACCACTTCGCATCCAGGCCAATTCTGACATTTCGCTCCTACATGTAAAATTCATAATTTTTTTGCTAGAAAACTACATAGAACCCCCAAACATTATATATGTTTTTTTTAGCAAAGACCCTAGAGCAGTGATGGCGAACCTTGGCACCCCAGATGTTTCGGAACTACATTTCCCATGATGCTCATGTACTCTGCAGTGTAGTGGAGCATCATGGGAAATGTAGTTCCAAAACATCTGGGGTGCCAAGGTTCGCCATCACTGCCCTAGAGAATACAATGGCGGTCGTTGCAACTTTTTATCTCGCACGGTACTTGCGGAGCAATTTTTCGAACACGTTTTTCTCAGCAAAAAAACAGTTTCATGCTAAAAAAAAAAATAAAAATAAATAAAAAAAAAAACACCACACAACAGTAAAGTTAGCCCAATTCTTTTTGCATAATGTGAAAGAGGAAGCTACGCCGAGTAAATAGATACCCAACATGTCATGCCTCAAAATTGCACTCACTCATGGAATGGCGCCAAACGTTGGTATTTAAAAATCCCGATAGGCGATGCTTTACATTTTTTTTACTGGTTACATGTTTTGGGTTACAGAAGAGGTCTAGGACTAGAATTATTGCTCTCGCTCTAACGTTCGCGGCGATACCTCACATGTGTGGTTTGAACAATGTTTTCCTATGTTTTTCAGGTCCGTCTGAAAAACTGACAGATGGACCTGATGGAATCACCCATGTGAAAAGGACAAATGGCTGTCACCAGATCGGCCTCTACAAATTCAGCGATGCCTAAATATAGAGCTCAACTGAGCATGTGCAGATCAAGTTGAGACCGTGTATAACTGGATTTTAAACAGCATAGATGCTTATTTTTAATATTGTACATAACTCTACCTGCAAAAGGGGCCAGCCTAAAGTGATCTAGCAGGACCCAATTGTCTGACTTTAAAGTGACTGCAAGGTTTAATTTTGTTTTAATAAAATAATAAACGCTACTAGGGGTGCAACGGATCAAAACACTCACAGATCGGATCATTCCTCGGATCAGAGTCACGGATCGGATCATTTTTCGGATCAGCAAATAATTTAATTTGCAAAAACCTGTGAAAATTCCACCACCATATAGTCCCCCACTGTAATATCCACAATCTCCCCCGCTGTAATATTGGCTGAGTATGGCTGGGCACGGCTGAGTATGGCAGAGTATTGGCAGGCAGGGTATCGCTAGAGCATTAGCAGGGTATTGCTGGGTACTGCAGAGTATGGAGGGATGGCTGCTTCCATCTCAGGACCTCTCCCCTCCACTATACAGGTTAGTACAGAGAGGGGAGAGAGGAACCGGCATCATGACATGACACCGGTTTGTTTACAAGTGATTGCTCCGTCGGAGCGATCAGTGTAAACAGCCTGGGTGTAGAAAGATGGCCGCCGCTTCGGAGCTAGGCCGAAGCTGCGGCCTTTCCTAAGGCCGAGACCGCGAAGCGCTCTGCGGATCGCGGCATGTGCCGATCCGAGTGGGTTGACCTGTTCGGATCACGGATCGGTGACGATCCGTTGCACCCCTAAATGCTACACTTACCTGCACTGTGCAAAGGTTTTACACAGAGCAGCCTCGGTCCTTCTCTTCTGTGGTCCCCTGCTGGCTCTTCTCCCGGATGTGCCAAAGGAAGATGCTTCCTATGAAGGCACACCTCCTGCTGCCTCTGTAACCTGTGGAGAGAGCTGCTGTAGACGGGTACAGCACTGGATCCAAATGGGGCCCAGATAAGCATGGAGGGGGGGGGGGGGGACACAAATTTACAGGGATGTCCAAACTTTAGAAGAACCACTTTAAAGCAGAGTTCCACATATTTTTTAGTTTATTAAAAGTCAGAGCGGCTAACTTAATAAAGCGACCTGTCCCCTGGAGTTATTTCCAGGTATAACGGGCTCCGGCCCTGTGATTGGCCGGAACCGAGGTTACAGGAGCCACTAATAATGGCACAGCAGCTGAAGAGGTGGCACGAGTGAGCCATTTCTTCAGTGCACATGTGCTGATACAGTGAAGATCTCCTAAACGATGCATGTTTAGGAGACATTCACGGTACCTACAGGCAAGTCTTATTATAGGCTTACCTGTAGGTAAAGGTAGTGTGTAAGGGTTTACAACCACTTTAAGGGCCCATTCACACACATGCATATATATATATATATATATATATATATATATATATATATATATATATATATATATATATATATATATATATATATATATATATATATATATATATATATATTAGGGCTGCGGAAATTAACGATTAATTGTTCGATTAATCGTTAATTTCTTTGATCGATCAAAATAATTTTAATCGAGGACGATCCGCGGAGTCAGTTCCGCGGTCTCGCCCATAGGAAAGGCCGCGGCTTCGGCCTAGCTCCGAAGCCGCGGCCATCTTGGTCCACCCGGCGGCGGCCTAGACGCGCGCGCTGACGTCATCATCGCCCGCCTGCTTGTGTCTACTCTGAGGATGGACGGGTCTGCCTACTGTCTATTCCAGACAGAGCAGACAATCATGAATATTAAGGTATGGGGGAGATGTGAGGAGATGTGGGCAGTACTTTATGGGGGGAGAAGTGGGCAGTACTTTATGGGGGGAGAAGTGGGCAGTACTTTATGGGGGGGGGGAGATGTGGACAATACAGCATGGGGGGAGATGTGGACAATACAGCATGGGGGGAGATGTGGACAGTACAGCATGGGGGGAGATGTGGACATTACAGTTAAAGTTAAACTAACTTTCTACGTTTTTCTTAAAGTTTAATAAAAAAAAAATGTAAAAACCGTATGTACATTATAATTAATCGAAATTAGTCGATTAATCGATTAAAAAAAAATCGATTAATCGAACAGGAAAACGGCGATTCTGAATACTGTATTTTTTTTTAAAAAACCGGCGCCATTGGCAGCCGAGTAAACGGGAAGTGACGTCATTTCCGTGTTTACTATTAGGAGACTGGAATGACACCGATTATGGCATCATTCCAGTTCCTCCCCAGCAGCCGGAGGCATCAGATTGTGAATCAGTGCTCCCGATCGAGCGGGGGGTATACTGGGATGATGCCTGCAGGTGCGGACATCATCCCGGTATACCCCCCGAAAGCCGAGTACGCTCGGCGGGAAGGGGATAAACAAGTTTTCTGTGTCATATTCACCTCAGAACGCTGTTTCTCTGCGTTCCATAGCAATATGTTTGCATAATAATATCTCACCAGAACGCATGTAAACCTGTCAAAATACAAGGCTTCCCACACCAAGTCAGCGGAAACATGCCTTTGAAAAAGGAATAAAAAAAAGTGCATAAACACGCATAAAACGCGCCAAGACGTAATTCACCGCAGGTACGTTTCAGGCTTCATGTACGCGAGACGTTGTGCAACCTCTCCTGAACGATTTAACTTGACAGCTAGAAATGGGCATCCAAAAAACGGCCGTTCAGCCACGTTTGGGGGGAAAAAAAAAAAAAGTATATATTAATATTAATAATAATAATAATAATAATAATACATAAATCCCCACCCCCCAAAATAGCCAAAAAAATTAAAAATTCCTGTAAACAAAAACACAGCTAAAAGACGAGTTACCACTTTTAGCGACTGAAATGCTGCACAGTATTTTTTCGGTTCCAAGAAAAGCCTCTAAACGCAACTGCCTAGAAATGACTATAATGCCTCATTTGCACTGAGCGGAATGGTTCGGGTCGGTACAGTCCGCAAGGGTTAGAATGGTCCAGCCTATTCAGGTGAGCATTTTCACTGCAAGTCGGACCGCCAGGGACCATACGGGGTACAGAAAAAAAAATGCCTTTGACATAAACATTGAAGTTTTTTCTGTCCGCCAATCAGTGGAATGTATTATGTGATGCCAGTAGCTCCGCCCTAACCGTACCATTTTCTATGGACCCACATCTGAAGCAGGACCATGAATGGTACGGTATGCTTTGGTTGTATGAGCCGCTTTCATAATGGAAACGCTCAAAATAGCGTACTGTACTGACCCAAACCGCTCAGTGGAAACGAGGCATTAATGGCAGATACATGGGCAGGTAACAGAGTAGTTGAAATGAAAAATGCCCCACTGTTCCTAAACGTCATGTACACTGCTACTGGTAAACTAAGGCCTTAGTGTAAATGACTTGGTGAGCTGAACGTAAGAAGTGTGTTTTTTGTGGTTTGTCGTCACTTTAGGTGAAGCAAAACATTGGCAGCAACATTAGTAAAGCGAGCATCTCCCCGATCCCCGCAGGTAGCACGGTGTGCCTGGCTCCGTCACGCAGCAGCCTCTCCCGGCCCCTCCCTCCCCAGCACGTGACGCCTCTCGCGGAGCTCTCCTCACACACGCTGTAACATTTCTGGAAATTTCCACTCCGCCAGCCACTCGCCAAAACACGGGCGAAGCTCTACGCAGAGTGTGAGCCCGCTCGGCGGGGCTGTAGGAAAGTCCCCTAAAAGCCTGAGGCCTACTGGGCCCAGACAGAAGCAGAGGGGCGCTTCTCGTCCTTAGAGCATCACAGTATAGGAACATAGAAGGCGCACATGTCCTGATAACTGTCCCCCTTCCATGTCCTGATCACACGTGGAGACACCCCCCCCCCCTTCCAAGTGTGGTACACACCCCCTCCAATACACAGTCACGTACACACGAGAAGGGCGAGCTACACCCCTTACCATGGAACAGTCCTCTTCTAGGGAACCCCCAACTGCCGCTCTCTAATCGCTCAAGACGATTCCTCATTCTGAGGGGTTGCCCTGGGTAACAGCGCCCGCCCCGTCACCCTCCATCCAATCAGGTGGATTTCACCTCCTGAGGGGTTGCCAGGGGCAACAAGACCTTCTAAGGGGTTGCCAGGGGCAAAAAGGCCTTTCCTCCTTCTAAGGGGTTGCCAGTCAGGAGGGTTCCTCGCTGAGGGGTTGCTAGGGACAACAAGGCCTGGGCCTTCTGCTCAGTCCAGCCGTGAGGGTGGAGGAGGGGAGCACATGTCCGCCCCGGGGACATGAAGGCCGCAGTGTGTCCAGACAAGGCCTGGCAGGAATCAGTGACTTACCGAGAACGGAGCTGCCTCTTCCTCACAACGATCCAATGAGAGTAATCCAGCACGGAGCTTCACATAGAAATCCCGGTGGGCGGGTGTGGGCCCCCTCGGTCTGTGTAGTGGTGGCGATGATGGTGTGGCGGGTTTATTGGTGAGGAGAAGGATGAAGTCCTCTCTGGTACTCCAATGAATGGGAAGGGGACAGTCTGTGGGCCTAGGCCGGCCTCTCACACACACTCACTATAGTAATGAATGGCCAGTAATAATAATAATGATGTCTCCGGGGGCCCTCAGCACATTGTAGGGGAGGCTTCCCGGGTGGCGGACAATGTTTTCAAGTTACTCGCCGTGGTGGAGGCGCGGCAGAGCGGGCGGGCAAGCTGAAAGAGGCGCTTCTTCTACTCTACTGCCACACACTCGCAACCGGTTGAAACCGGTTCAGACTGGGACATTCCATCTCCGTTTAGTTCTCAAGCCCATGGCGCCGCCGAGCGTTTGGAAACCCGTGTAACTCCGCCTCCCGCCGGCGCTCATTGGCCGGGCGCCTAGTCCTACTCTAAAATGGTTGGTCGCGGGGGACGCTTGTCAATGCGCTCAAGGTTCACGCCCACTCTCCCCCTGTTTTTCTAATTTTTTTTTTCTTATTTGAGCTCATTGCCGCGAAGCGACTACAGAAGAAGCAGAGGGATGACGTACTGGATGGGGCTGCGGGGCGCTGATTGGCTGGAGGGAGATGCCAGTCATGGGGCAAGGTTTGATTGCCGTGGAAACAGAACCTTTCCCCGCCACTTGCTCGCTCTGTGTTACTGAAGGTTTTGGCGCCCTGTGATAGTGAGGAGCCTGAGACCTGTGAGGCGACTTCTTCTCCCAGCCATGTGGGCCTGTGCACCTGGTGTGGTGGGTGTAGGTTCCTGCTCAGAGGAACTTCTAGCTGAGCTCACACACACCCTCAGTGTGTATTATATAGACGTGCATTCGCGTTGTAATTGCAGCATAAAGCAAATGTATTTTTTTTGTGTTAGTTTAGGCATTACAAATGAATGGGAACAGTTTTTGGGGGTTATTTCCGAAAGGCAAATCCACTTTGCACTCCAAGTGCGCTTGAAAGTGTAGTTGCTGCAAGTCTGAAATGAGGGGAAGCTCTGCTTTTATCATCCAATCATGTGCAAGCTAAAATGCTGTTTTATGTTTTCCTTGCAAGTCCCCTTTGGGTTAAGGCGACTGCACTTCCAAGTGCAATTTCAGTGCAAAGTGGATTTTCCTTTCCTAAATAACCCTCTTTGTGCCTTTGCTAAATCAAACCCATAGCGCGGTATTCTCGAGTCTGGCTCGGAGTAGAATTTTAAAACCATTAGCGGTAACCCCGAGCCAGACACAGGATCCAGGAAAAGCTTACTCGCCTTATCCCCTGCATCCTGCGATGTCCCCCCCGCAGTGTGAGCGGTTCATCCTCTGCTTGATTCGTCACAGAGCCAGGCTCCGTTCCCTGCTAGCGTTGCAACGCACGGGGACTGAGAACGGCGCCAAATTCAAAAAGTGAAACGCACAATACATACAGTACAGTGTAATCTTACAGATTACATTGCTGTATGAAATTATTTCACATCCCTTTTGTCCCTAGTGGTCTGTCCAGTGTCCTGCATGCAGTTTTATATTATAAAAACTGTTCTTTCTACCTGGAAACTGGAGATTGTCCATAGCAACCAAAACTCCCTTTACATCAAAAGTGGTAGACCAGCTAGAAAACAGCGATAATAAATTAGAATCACTCGCAGAATTGAGAGAGTGATTTGTGGGGAAATTCGTCATCAAACACTGAAAGTAATGACAGCGACGATTCTGCAACTGAGCAAATTTCTGTGTTTTTGATTACGTTGTCTAATAATTTGTATTATTATGTGTGTAGCGCCCTGCTCCTAATGGGCAGACGCTATTATTTTTCAAATTTAGTTGTCTGAAGCTGCAGTTGGACTCGGGCTAATTTTTCCTAAAATGATTGTTCTAACGTTTGTGGCGACACCCTTTAATTTTTTGATTACTTTTTAATTTTTTTAATTTTTATTTTTTTCTTCCTAAATTGTTGCTGTTCTTTTGTTTATAGCGCAAATAATAAAAACTGCAGAAGTGTTCAAATACCATCAAAAGAAAACTCTATTTCTGGAAAAAAAGGATTCAAATTGTGTTTGGGTACAACTTTGCAGGACCACACAATTGTCAGTTAAAGTGACACAGTGCCAAATTGTAAAAAGTACTCTGGTTAGGAAGGGAGTAAAATTTTCGGAGGCTGAAGCGTTAAAAAAAATATATATATATTTCTCTTTCGTTCATTGATGGACACAGCATCTTCATCTTGACCTTAGGGTTATATCGCCCCTTTAGGAGAGGTCTAGGCAGAACATGTTAAAAACAGCAAAACTGCACAGTACCACCCAGGGGGCGGTCCTACTGCCTATAACCCCCTAACACTGCATCCAGCAGCTGTTTTTTTTCTGCCTAGTGTAGAAGGAACTGGCTCCCGGTGGGACAACTGGTTATTGGAATTTTTTTCTTTTAAAATATTTTTATTTTTACACTTTACCTTAATTTTTTTGATCACTTTTATCCATATTACAAGGGATGTAAACATCCCTTGTAATAGAAAAATAAAGTGCAGCACTGGTGCTATGGGTTATATATAGGTGTTAGCAATACCTATAAAGTGCAAAAATAACAAATAGAATATATCAATCACTAAGAGAACCATGTTTCAATTAATTTGCATATATCAATCACTACATGAGCAAAACCAAATAACATGAGGAAATGCTGTACTACAGTGCAGAAGATAGTTGAAAACGTGATAGAAAATCCATAAAAGTGACACAAATATTCATATGTAAACAAGGCATTTCCCTGTTCTCCCTAGTGACATGACAGAAATCTTATGTTCTCAGTCATTGGTAACAGTGATCTCTGTCATGTTTGTCAGCCCATCCCCTCTACAGTTATAACACGTTGAGGGAACACACTTAACCCCTTGATCACCCCCTAGTCTTAACCCCTTCGCTGCCAGTGTAATTTTAAAATTCTTGTGCATTTTTATAGCACTGATCAATGCCACTGGTCCCCAAAAAGTGTCATTTGGGGTCAGATTTATCCGTCGCAGTCTTGCTAAAAATTGCAGATTGCCGCTATTACCAGTAAAAAACTATAAAAAAAAGTCCCTAAATCTATCTCATAGTTTGTAGACGCGATACATTTTGCACAAACCAATCGATATACACTTATTGCAATTTTTTATTTATTTTTTGTACCAAAAATAAAAAACGCAGAGGTGATCAAATACCACCAAAACAAAGCTCTATTTTTGGATGAAAAAAATGACGTCAATTTTGTTTGGATACAGCATCGCACGACCACCAATTGTCAGTTAAATCGATGCAGTGCCATATCGCATAAAATGGCCTGGTCATTTTAACCACTTCAATACAGGCCTTTTATACACCCTTCCTTCCCAGACCAATTTTTAGCTTTCAGTACTCTCACACTTTGACAGTTACTCAGTCATAGTACACTGTACCCAAACAAAATTTGTATCATTTTTTTTTTTGACAAACAAAGCTTTCTTATGGTGGTATTTAATCACCGTTGGGTTTTTTATTTTTTGCAATATAAAAGCGAAAAAAGAGACATTTTTGAAAAAAAAAAAAAACTTTTTTTTAAGTTTCTATTGTAAAATTTTGCAAATAAGTAATTGTTCTTCATAAATTTGGGCCGAAATGTATACTGCTACAAATCTTTAGTAAAAAAATAACCCAAATTAGTGAATATTATTTGGTCTCTGTGAAAGTTAGTCTACAAGCTATGGTGCAAATCACTGAAAAATTATCACACCTGATGTACTGAAGGCCTATCTCATTTCTTGAGACCCTAACAAGCCAGTAAAGTACAAATACCCCCCCCCCCCCAAATTACCCCTTTTTGGGAAGCAGACATTCCAAGGTATTTAGTGAGAGGCATGGTGAGTTTTTTGAAGTTGTCTTTTTTTTTTCCCCACAATTCTTCGAAATATTTATTATTTTTACACACAATTGTCATAATAACAAATGATTTCTCTCACACGGCACATGCGTACTTACAATGACACCCCAAAATACATCCTGCTACTCCTCCTGAGTATAGTGATACCACATGTGTGAGACTTTTACACAGCCTGGCCACAAACAGAGGTCCAACATCCAAGTAGCACCGTCAGGCGTTCTACAAGCATAAATTGCACATCTCATTTGATTACAACCTATCACGCTTTTGAAAGCCCTGGAGCACCAGGTCAATGGTAACGCCCAGAAAATGACCCCATTTTGGAAAGCTAACACCCCAGCGTATAATCTGAGGCATAATGAGTTTTTTCAATGGTTCATTTTTTTGCAGAAGTTTTTGAAATATATGGGGAAAAAAATGAAAACGCATTTTTTTGTTTTATACAAAGTTGTCCATTTATAAGTTATTTCTAATACATAGCATGTACATAGCAAAACTGACACCCCAAAATACATTCTGCTACTCCTCCCAAGTGTGACGATACCACATGTATGAGACTTTTACACAGCCTGGCCTCATACAGAGGCCCAACATTGGAGTAGAACTGTCAGGCGTTCTACAAGCATAAAAGACACATCTAATTTCTCAACCACCTATTACACTTTTGAAGACCCTGGAGCACCAGGACAATGGAGACACCCACAAAATGACCCCATTTTGGAAAGCTAATACCCCAGCGTATAATCTATGAGGTATAATGAGTCTTTTGAATGGTTAATTTTTTTCCAGAAGTTTTTGGAATATGTGGGAAAAAAATGAAATCGCATTTTTTTTTTTTTTTACACAATGTTGTCCATTTATAAGATCTTTTCAACACACATCATGTACATAGCAAAAAGGACACCCCAAAATACATTTGTTCTAGGAGCATATATTGCACACATAAATTCCTGCCAACCTATCACATTGTTGAAGGTCCTTCATATTTCTAACACATAGGGGGTTATTTAAGAAAGGCAAATCTAAGGGGTAGATCCGAAATCAGTGGAAGCTCTGCTGATTTTATCATCCAATCCTGTACAAGCTAAAATGCTGTTTTTTATATTCCTCGCATGTCCCCCTCGGATCTACAGCTACTTTACTACCAAGTGCACTTGCAGTGCAAAGTGGATTTTCCTTTAGTAAATAACCCCCATAGCATGTACTGTACATACCAATTACAAACCAAAATACATTCTGCTGAGGAAAGGGTAAAGAAAATAGTACCTGCGGTTTTAGTAGTGCAGTGGTCCTGAGGAGAACATCGGTCCAGGCAGCAGGCAGGAACGTGGACAGTGACAGCAAAACATGCAACAGGCAGGAATACCGTCCATAGTCAGTACAGTTTGAGATGTTGTCAGCACAGCCAAAACATTGGTCCAGATAACAGGCAGGGATGTGGTCAGCAGCAGCAAAAGGATTGCCCATGCAGCAGGCAGGAATACTGTCCGTAGTTAGTACATGCAGCAGGCAGAGATTTGGTCAGTACAGCCAAAGTATTTGTCCAGGGAGCAGGCAGGACCCATCAAACTTAGGGCATCAGTCAGGAAAGAATGGGGACAGGGGTTTTCTCAACTTAGAACGCTATTCTGGAGCCCCTCACATATGTGAGACCCCTGTGTAGCAGGGTGAAAGATCAGTGCAAGGGGCAGGCAAAAACATGGTCAACAGGCCAAGGTCAGTGCAGGTAAAAGGCAGAAACAGACGGTAGGCAGAGGCATAGTCGATACAGTCCAGGGTCAGTTCACGAGAAAGGCAGAAACATGGCGGATAAACAATGCAGACGGCAGGCAGAGGCATAGTCGATACAGACCAGGGTCAGTTCACATGAAAGGCAGAAATATGGTGACGGATAAACAATGCAGACAGCAGGCAGAGACATAGTCGAGAAACGGGCCAGGGTCAGTTTACATGGAAGAAAATTATATGGTTGGTTGAGGCACCAGGGAAAGATTCAGGACATGGTAAATGGGGGAAATGGCAGTCTATTAGAAATATGGGCTAATAATTTACATCCGTGTGATAGTGTTTGAAGCATTCTCCAATGCAAAGGCTAGGTTGGGAGGAACATTGGGGACAATGGAAACTGGTTTCTTTCCTAACTCCTCTTTTGGTGCACACTCAACATTTTTTTGCCGTCTTCAAGATCCTTATGGTGGAATATGGTCAGGAAAATGGCGCTCATGTAGTCTGCTGACACAATCGGAGCGAATGCTTTCTGGGGGGGATACTTGCTGATAGATCAGGGCAGTGACAATGTCTTCAATAAAGTTTATGAAGGTGGTGAGTGTTTCCGTCCATTTTTGGTAGATTATGAAAGAATTATACATGGCCAAATGAAAAAAGTAAATTGTGATTTTTTTTCTACCAGAAGGGATTATCGTGTTGAAAGATGGGGCTGCAACATTTGATCATTTAAATCCACCCCTCCCCCATACATTTATTGTACTCAAAGATACAGGAAGGCTTTCGAACGGGACAGCGTCTTCTGCAAAGTACCACCGAGGTGTCATCATGGATGTTGGACATGATCTACACATCTTTCCTATCCCTCCACTTCACAGCCAACATGTCCTCGTTCCTCAAGCTTGCCAATTCACCCCTTTGTAGCCTTGTGATGACTAAACTCTGTGGGAAGCCCTTTCTGTTTTTCCTTGCTGTACCGCAGGCCAAAGTTTTTTTTAGGTATAGGTGGCAGAAAAGGGGCAAACTGGTATAGTAGTTGTCCATATAAATGTTATACCCCTTTTGGAGGAGTGGGAATGCCAACTCCCAAACAATTTTCCCACTTATTCCCATGTATGATAGAAACTCGTGGCAGGAGCTGAAAAAATCAATTAGGGGGCAAATTTTATATCATTTATCAAAGTTTGGGGTATTTCGAGGGGGACATTGTGAGTTATCGCTGAAATGCAAGAAGCACATTATAATTTCATATGGGGACCTGGACATAACAGAGAAAAAAATTGGTATATGGTGGATAGGGTTGGTTGTCCGATATTTATGCACTTCATTTTTTTTTTTGTAAGCCCCATATTTCAGCGTTAGGCCTAAAAACAATTTAAGCTCTGCCACTGTTAGGGGTCTCCATTCAAAAGGTCAAGCATAACTTGAGCTGGGGATGTTTTCAATAAATTGTTGGGGAAAAAAGATTGGTTTGCTCCACAATGCCTTGAACTAATTTGGCAGGGAAAAATAAATATAAAAAAATCAATTTGGGAAAAACCTTCAGTGTGGCCCTGCACACCTGACTGTGTGCTGTGAAAGGGGGGATCGTGGCTGACCCTGTGCTAGAAGACAGCCACAATGGGTTTGCCAAGGCATCTGGTAGCTGGGTTTGGGCCCTAATTCTTTGGCATGCAATTCTGGGACTTTCCTCCTGGGGTCTAGCAGCGCTTGTACTGGGCCTTTCCTCCTGGGGTCTAGCGCCGTTGACACTGCTGATAGCTGCCTGGTGTTCAGACCGTCATCTTTTTGCATGGACTACTTCCTCCTCTGAGTCAGATCCTAATGTGCTTCTTTCGACGGGTTCATATTCTGAACCAGAATTTGAATCAGAACTGTAACTGGGCGTTGAGAGCTCCCCGTTGCTCTCATCAGTCAGACTCAGTATTTGGTATGTCTCTTCTGGCATATATACCTCTCTGGACATGGCTGTATGACGGGTGACACTGATGGGCTGCACATCAGGGACTAATGGGCTGAATGTCGGGGACTAATGGGCTGCACCTTGGTAGTAATTGGCTACAGACAGGTACTCTGATGGGCTCACGGGACAGGTACTCATATGAGATGACAGGTACTCTGATGGGATGGGTGGACAGGTACTCTGATGAGCTCAGACAGGTACTGATGGCAGGTACTCTGATGGGTACTGATGGCAGGTACTGCTGGCAGGTACTCATACGGGTACTGCTGGCAGGTACTCTGACTGGTACTGCTGGCAGGTACTCTGACTGGTACTGCTGGCAGGTACTCTGACTGGTACTGCTGGCAGGTACTCTGACTGGTACTGCTGGCAGGTACTCTGACTGGTACTGATGGCAGGTACTCTGACGGGTACTGATGGCAGGTACTCTGACGGGTACTGCTGGCAGGTACTCTGACGGGAACTGCTGGCAGGTACTCTTTATTGGGGGGGGGGGGGGGAATCTGGCCACTCACTGTTAGCTCACTCTCCTCCTCACACTGGATCGGTGTGTGAGGAGAAGAGCCCAGCAACAGCTATTACACTACGGTTTGTTTACATTTGTGACCGGCTGTGATTGGACACAGCCGGTCACTGGTAAAGAGCCATTTCATTGGCTCTTTACCCTGATCGGTGTTGGGCTTTGTCCGAGGGACAAGCCTCAACCCGATCGCCGCACTGTGCGCCCCCAAGGACGTGAACGAGTGGCGTTCTCCCGCCTCGCACAGTCGCCTCCTGTACATATACTTTGCTGTAGCACGACAGTTATGGGCAGTATGAGTGTATGGAGTGTACTTGGCCAGGTGGAGGGGACGGACTAGTGCCCCCCATAGAGTGGCCGGTGACTGGCTATGCAACTGACGAAGGCAGAGCTTAATTGTCCGCCTAACCTCCACTGGCATAATTAGACATTTAAAAACTCCTTACTGGGGCAGGGTCAGTCTGTGTCCAGAGGAGGAGAGCGAGGAGGACATGGGGAACCCCAGGCAGTGGCGTCGCTATGAGGGAGTGCACCTGTGAAGTGGTGACAGCGTGCTGCTTCTCAGCTGAAGACAGGTACTGGCACTGTGACAGGGGGGGCAGGCTGCCTGGTTTCCCCCTCACCCCCCTCTTTTCCTGTCAGCTGCACAGGATAAGAGAGAGGGCTCTTTTCAGATTCCCCACCCAGCTTCCTGCCCACAATGGAGGCCAATAAAAAGAGACTAGGGGAGCATCATAGGACATGTAGTCCCAAAAGTTTGGCAGCTCCATTGTTCTTCAGGGGGGGGCAGTTACACCCCCCCAGCATGCACCCTGCTGGGGGAAGAGAGAGAGAGATCTCGGGAACAAGCTGAGGGAGTTATTGCTACACTGTAGCAGCCAGTTACAGTAGACCGGAAAACGAAATAGAGGACTGTGCTGGGGGAAGCCAGAGAGAATGCCACACTGCCCAGCACCACCAGAGAGTACGCCACGCTGCCCAGCACCACTGGAGAACGCCTCGCTGCCCCTCACCACCAGAGAGAGCACCGCGCTGCCCATCACCACCAGAGAGAGCGTCCCGCCGCCCATCACCACCAGAGAGAGCGTCCCGCCGCCCATCACCACCAGAGAGAGCGTCCCGCCGCCCATCACCACCAGAGAGAGCGTCCCGCCGTCCATCACCACCAGAGAGAGCGTCCCGCCGCCCATCACCACCAGAGAGAGCGTCCCGCCGCCCATCACCACCAGAGAGAGCGTCCCGCCGCCCATCACCACCAGAGAGAGCGTCCCGCCGCCCATCACCACCAGAGAGAGCGCCCCGCCGCCCATCACCACCAGAGAGAGCGCCCCGCCGCCCATCACCACCAGAGAGAGCGCCCCGCCGCCCATCACCACCAGAGAGAGCGCCCCGCCGCCCATCACCACCAGAGAGAGCACTACACAACACAAGGTGAGAGAACATCCAGCCGGAGGGATCACTGGTGCTGTTTCGCTGGGTCTGGATCAGCATTACTGATCCCGGAGACTGGGGTGGGGTGACACCATGTTATACCACACCAGATGACATCTGATCTCCCCATAGAAAACAGCGGGGTTCTGACTGGTCCGTCCCAGCACAGTGAGTGGAGACAGACCTGTCATCTGCCTGCTCAGTGGGGATCAATGAATCGATCCCCACTCAGCTAGCGGTGTTTCCGTCAAAACGTATCGACCCTGTGTGAAAGGGGCCTTACAGTGTCGTCTCACAAGATAATTTATGAGAGCATGTTTAGGGGTTGGGTGGGGCAACTGGTGGTGAGTAACTCTTAAGTCCTGGCTAGTGGCTCATAACTTGAAATTTTGAGGCCTGCATTGTACATTCACATTGGTCCCTGCCCTCTAAGAGCTTACAAGTAGGCACTTGGTACCCACTTTTAATGTACAGAGAGGAAGAGGTGGAGCCTAAAAGAGGAAGGGGCGTGGTTGAGAGATGACTGTGTGGGTTTTAAACAGAAAGGGGCGTGGCCTTGACAGGAAGGGATTGGTCATATTTAAATTAGGGGGTGCACAAGTTTAGTCAGGCCTATGGCAGTACAAAGCTTCAATTCCTGCATAGGGCCTACTTTACCCAGAAGAGATTAACAGTATAATACTGGAGTCCCAGTCCCCTGCCCCAGATGTGGTACACAGGCTGCTTCTTTTTTACACATGGTTTGGTCCTGTCCTCAGCTCGATGCATATTGGCCAGCAGTCCTTGCTGCTCTAAATCGGATCACTAATCTAACCCTTGGGTCGGATCCCAAAATCATGCTACTAAATGTCTTTGATGAGCACACTATAGGCCACTATACTAGGTTATTTTTGAGGTATGCAACCTTCTATGCACGGAGGGAGATATTTTCTCAAATCGCCTTTCATGACAACCCTGGAGAGAGCGCAGCTCCGCCCCTTTTTACAGGAAACACTTGCAGACCTTTAAATCCCTCCTCTTCCACCATGGCTTCAGTTATTGTGTTTCCTCCGCCATGGTGGAAGGACTTGCGGAAATCATAGGGCTGCGTTCTCTCCAGGGTCGAGTTGAAAGGCCTTAACTCTGGTGAGGTGTTGTAACGTACGACCATCATAGCTCTCTCCCAGTACGATCGGAGGGCGCTCCGGAGCCCCCAGCCTTTTCCAGTTCAGGGGAGCAGTGGCCGTAAGGAGGTCGAGGCGTCCGAACGTCCGGAGCTCCGATTTTGTTTTTCACATGCTTGCGCTGGTAGGCTTCCGGGCGTTCTCCCTGGCGAGTGGGTGACGCGGTGGCCAGTGACACGGCTTCCTGTTCGGGCGGAACGACGAGTGGTTCCGGTCGTTTGGAACGCAGGGGCGGGTCCTTATGCCGGTGTTTCTGCTTCCAGGTAGCGTAGTGATGTCAGACCCGGGAAGCTTAAAAATTTGGCTTTTGGTTTCAGTCCCCCGCTGCCCTCTGCATGATGGAGGGATCGTCAGCGACGGTGGAGGCAGGCACCGGTCAGGCCCAGGTAAGAGGGGCACAGCGGTGCTCTTTATTCTTTTCCTCATTCTTGTTTATGCTACCTCCCTTTGGGGAGCCTGCGACTACAGTTCTCTAAGGTAACTTTTCTTGGATCTGTAGTCTATTGGTGGTGGCTTTGAGGGCTGGTTTTCTTCTATGTGCTGGTGATTGTGGGGAGCACCATGGATGGCGTTATTCGGTTGTTACAGTGGTAGTAAGCCATCATCCATCTGTCTTTTAGGAAACTGTCTTGGGGAAACCGAAACGTTCAAACTCCCCAAGCCAGAAGAAATGCCCTTCATACAAGAATCCACTGCGTGAATCTTGGCAAAAGGCCTTATGCAGATCATGTATCAAGGAGCTGGGTGAGGAGGAATCCTCCCAACAGTACAGGGATATTTTTTCCTCTGTTCGGGAGCTTGCAAGTTCCCTGAGCTCCGTTAAGACACTGCTGGTCCAGAGTCCAGCAGGTCCAGGCAGTAGTCAGCAACCACCACTAAGTCCCAGGGCATCTACCTCCAAATATGAGGAGGATTTAGACTCGGGGGACGAGGGGGCAAGCACTCTTCCTTCCCTCAGGGATTCAGAAGATGAGGTGGAAGAGGAAGATGGCAGCCGTAGTTCCAAGTATAAGTTGTCCTTGGAGGAAGTGGACGACCTTCTGAAAGCAATTTACACAACGTTTGATATCCAAGAAGAGAAGGTCCAGTTGTCAATTCATGACAAGATGTACCAGGGCCTGGATGACACCAAGTCTAGGGTTTTTCCAGTCCATAGGGTATTGTCAGATACAGTCAAAAAGGAGTGGAAGGATCCGGAAAGAGGTCCTTTCCTTTCCAAAACCTTGAAAAGACTGTTTCCCCTTGATGATAAAGATTCAGAAGTTTGGAACAAAAAAGCCACGGCTCGATGCCGCTTTTTTGCAGGTAGCACGCTGTACAGATTTAGCCTTTGAGGACATGGGGGTTCTCAAGGATGCAATGGACAAAAGGACGGAATCCCTCTTGAAAAAGGCATGAGATTCCGCATCAGCTAGCCTCAAACCAGCTATGGCATCCACAGTGGTGGCAAGAAATCTTTAGTGCTTGTTGGAAAAGCTAAAAAGTCACATTGAGGCAGGAACATCCTGGAAGGATCTTCTGGAGTCTTTTCCGTTGATCTTGAAGGCTGTAAAGTACATGGCCGACAATTCAGCCGAGTCTATTAAGATGGCAGCCAGGTCTTCAGCCCTAGTAAATTCCGCTAGGCGGGCTGTCTGGCTAAAAACTTGGTTGGGCGATACAGCCTCTAAGATTAGGCTGTGTGGCTTACCCTTCTCGGGGGATCTTCTTTTCGGTCCAGATCTAGAAACCATTCTGGATAGAACAGCGGACAAAAAGAAGGCTTTCCCTGCCAAAAAGAAGCAGGCAGCTAGGAAAAATGTTTGTGCTGTTCAGCAGCCCGAAAGGGTAGGGAGGACAGTAAAGCCTTTGGGTCCCCCAAAAGGGTAAGGGTAGAGGAGGGGTTCTTTTTAGATCCGCCACCGAAAAGCAATGACAGTCCAGTTCCAGTAGAAGGGAGGTTGTCTGCCTTCCTCCTGCAGTGGAGCAAAACATCTTCGAGCCAGTTTATGAGGAATATTATTGCCCAGGGTTACAGTTTGGAGTTCCTGGAGCCCCCTCCAAACAGGTTTTATGTTACAGCCCTTCCAAAAGACCCGGACAAAGCCTCAGCAAGGACAAACCTGTTACAGTATCTGATCCAGCAGGAGGTAGTTGTCCAGGTCCTGAGACATCAGGAAGAGCAAGGTTTTTACTCCCACATCTTCCTGGTGAAAAAACCCTCAGGAAAATATCAGTTGATTCTGAATCTAAAAGGTCTTGAACAGGTCAATCCGCTACAAACATTTTCGCATGGACACAATCTATTCGACAACGAAGCTGTTAACCCCAAACTGCTTCATGGCATCCCTAGACCTGAGGGATGCTTATCTACATGTCCCGATTGCCCAGGCCTCCCAACGTTTCCTTCGGTTGGCAGTCAACCTGGGGACATCGATCTGGCACCTTCAATTCAGGGCCCTGCCTTGTGGGCTCTCGTCTTCCCCCAGGATCTTTACAAAGATCATGGCGGAAGCTCTGGAGCCTCTGAGGTTGAGAGGGATTCCTGTGATTCCGTATTTAGACGACCTGTTGTTTTTTGCGGACTCCAGGGAGCATCTGTTAACAAATCTGCAAGTAGCTCAGGTACACCTCAGAGACTTAGGTTGGCTCCTCAACTTGGAGAAGTCGAGCCTAGATCCGAGTCAGGAAGTGACTTTTCTGGGCTATATTATCAATTCTGTCCTGCAAAAGGTCTTCTTACTGTAGGCAAAGTTGGAAAAAGTCCAGACGGCGGTAAAGCAGATTCAAACGAATTATGCGGTTTCAGTCCGCTCAGCCATGGCAGTGTTAGGGCTTCTCACGGCCTCGATCCCAGTGGTACAGTCGGCCAGGTTCCACTCCAGGCCACTTCAGTTGTGGATCCTACAAACTTGGTCTCATCAGGTTTCGTTGGAGAAAAAGATCAAGCTTACCTCAAAGGTGAGACGAGCTCTGTGGTGGTGGAGGGATTCAGCCAATCTAACGAGAGGCCTCCCTTGGGTGTTTCCGGTAGACAAACGTCTAACAACAGATGCAAGTGCCTGGGGTTGGGGAGCCCATCTGGATGGACTAACAGCCCAGGGGACGTGGTCCAAGGTGGAGTCCCAGAGATCGTCAAACTGGCGAGAGCTCAGGGCCATTTTCCTAGCCCTCCTAGCTTTTCACTATTTAGTGAAGGGACATCATGTCCAGATCCTCTCAGACAATATGACTGCGGTGGCATATGTCCTAAAGCAGGGGGGAACCAGGAGCAGGGGTCTTATGGATCTAGCCAATCAACTTTTCTGTTGGGCAGAACAGAATGTAGCCTCCCTGTCGGCAATTCACCTGAAGGGCTCCCAAAATCTGTTAGCCGATCTGCTCAGCAGAAGTCTGACAGAAGCAGGGTGGTGCTTGAATCAGGAGGTTTTTCAGATGGTTAGCAGAAGGTGGGGGTTCCCTCAAGTAGACCTATTTGCCAGTCAACAGAACGCCAAGGTCCACAGATTCTTTTGTCTTCACGGGGAAGACCAGGCCTTAGGCATAGATGCTCTAGCGCATCCATGGCACTACCACCTGTTTTATGCCTTTCCCCCCCTTCCCTTTAATTCCGATGGTCTTAAGAAAGTTCAGGGAGGAGGGGACCAGTTTGATCCTAATCATGCCATTCTGGCCAAAAAGGCCTTGGTTTGCAACACTACTAAACCTGGCCACAGAGCCTCCATGGAAACTACCATTCAGGGAGGACCTTCTAACACAAAGATCAGTGGTTCATCCAGAGGCAGACCGTCTACACCTATCTGCTTTGCTTCTGAGGAAGATATTCTAAAGGCTAAAGGTTTATCCGACAAGTTAGTAAAAACCCTACTATCCAGCAGAAAAGAGGTGACTAGGGCCATATACCAGAAGGTGTGGAAGAAACGTAATTCCTATTGTTCCTATTGTAATTTCGGTCCTCGAATTTCTTCATGACGGAATGGAGAAAGCACTGGCAGCCAGCACCTTAAAAACTCAGGTGCCGGCTCTTTCAGCTTACTTTGAAAAGACTCTATCTAGAGAAACTCTAATTTCAAGATTTTTTTAGGGCATTGTCACTAAATAGGCCAGTGTCCATCAAAAGTTTTGGTCTCACAGTGGGTTCCGTTTGAACCCTTACAAGATGCTTGTTTGAAAAATTTAGTTTTAAAGACAATCTTTTTGCTGGCCATTACGACGGCAAGGCAAATCGGTGAACTTCAGGCCTTGGCAGTCGCAGCCTTTTCTAAAAATCTTTCCAGACCGGGTAGTTCTCCAAACAGACCCAGTGTTCCTTCCCAAAGTCTCCTCAAACTTTCACTGTTCTCAACAAATAGTGTTGCCTATGTTCTCCTCGGCTCCTGCTAATGCAGGTGAGGAAGCTTTCCATATCTTGGACATAAGGAGGTGCCTTCTTCAATTCTTGTCGGTCACTAAGGAATTCAGAAAGTCAAACGCCCTCTTCATAATCTTTTCAGGCCCTCGTAAGGGAGAAAAAGCCTCTAAAAGCACTCTGGGTAGGTGGCTCAGAGGGGCAATTACAGAGGCCCACGGAGCTAAAGGAGAAATACCTCCCGCAGGGATCATGGCTCATTCCAAGAGAGCAACAGCAGTATCCTGGGCCGAAAGGGCTGGTGCTACGTCTCATCAGATTTGCAAGGCGGCCACGTGGTCAAGCTATTCGACCTTTCTCCGACACTACAGGTTGGACTTATTGTCAGCTGCGGATCAGGCCTTCGGCAGGAAGGTACTGCAGGCAGTAGTCCCACCCCAGGGTAAGCTTCTCGGTTATCCTCTTCATGGTTGTCCTGAAAGGCAATTTGAGAAAGACTTAGTTAGACTTACCGGTGACGGTATTTCTAAGAGCCTTTCAGGACAACCACTAGTTTCCCTCCCTTTTTTCTTTTTCTAGCTTAGAATTGGTATAAGTATCTATCATGGTTTGTGTTTTTTTTCTGTGCTTTGTTTTACAGTATGCCGGAGGCCACAATAACTGAAGCCATGGTGGAAGAGGAGGGATTTAAAGGTCTGCAAGTGTTTCCTGTAAAAAGGGGCGGAGCTGCACTCTCTCCAGGGTTGTCCTGAAAGGCTCTTGGAAATACCGTCAACGGTAAGTCCAACTAAGTTTTTCATTGGAAGGATGCCCTACCACCCACAATATATACATGGCGCTCTGTCCTGAACTCTGTTTTGCTTCTGTACAAGATCACATACCTTAACCAGAACTGTCCCAAAAAATCTGACAAGGTCTGGGCGGGCTGGATAAACACCTGGGGCTCCTCAGCTTGATCAAGATGCTATACTCTGATTTTCATCTGCCCCCTTTCGTTCCCCCCCCCCATCCCATCATTTGTTCCTCTTCTCCCCCCGCAGGATATACTTTCTCCCCCCCTTTTTTCCTCCCCCATCCTGCTAAAGATATGTTCATCTCTATGCCACAATCCACCAGTATCAATAACCATTTTATTTGTAATATGTGACCTAGCTTGGTTTAATCTCCTGATATTTATATGGTTCCGCATGTTTGGTTATCCCTGATTTACGAACTTGTTGCCTAATGTGCCTGATCACTGCTTGTATTTTCAAATATTTTGAATAAACTTTTTTAATAAATAAAAAAAAAAAATATGAACTTATCCAGATCAGGAGTATACAGCGCAGCGTTCACAGGTCAGGAGTATATAGCGCAGCGCTTACAGGTCAGGAGTATACAGCGCAGCATTCACAGATCAAGAGTATATAACGCAGCGTTCACAGGTCAGGAGTATACAGCGCAGCATTCACAGATCAAGAGTATATAACGCAGCGTTCACAGGTCAGGAGTATACACCGCAGCATTCACAGGTCAGGAGTTCATACTGCAGTGTACACAGGTCAGGAGTTCATAGCACAGTTTTCACCGGGCAGGAGTATATAGAGAGCAGTGTTCACAGGTCAAGAGTATATAGCGCAGCATTTACAGGACAGGAGTACACAGGTCAGAGTATCTGTTTAGATCATGTCTCCTGTGCACAGCTACCAGAATTCCAAATTCACTTGTGCTTTAATAATGCTACCTTATTAAAAGTACTGTTTTGCCCTTCCCTAACGATCAGTACCTTAACCGCCTGTTCTGGCATGCCACTTTCTGTCCCTCTCATCTATTCTGAGTGCCTATATGAGATGTAGAAAATGGTTGGGACGGATGTGAGGGGGGGATTACAGGAGTCCATGTAGCAATGCTACAGAGCTGACTCTGCTCAGGAAGAAGTTGTTTTGACAGTGGGGTCGGTACTACAGACACAAGATCTACCTGTCACCTTCTCAGGATGGACGAAATGCCAACCCTCGCTTTACAGGCTCCTAACAACAACACAAAAAATTTTTTTTTTTTTTTTACCTGCAAAAAAAAATGCAATTATTTTCTTTTATTTCTGTAATTATGAACTTATCCTTTAAACTGCTTCTCATCCACCTTCATTGAGTGACCACATGTCCTCTTGAGCAACCTGTGACTGAACATATTTCTCCCTATGCTAGAATCACCATTTAGATATTTATATATTGTGATCATATCTCTTCTTAAGCATCTTTCCTCCAGGGAAAACAAGCTTAATGTGTGTAGCCTTTCCTCATGGCTGAGGTCCTCCAGTCCTCTTATTAGTTTAGTTGCTCTTCAGTCTGACTCGGTGAAGAAGGCCTGTAGGGGGGCGTAACGTGTACAGGTGGGAGGAACCGTTACCCAGGACATTTGTACTTGTGTGCTGATGATATGCTTGATATTTGCTTTTTTATGTGAGTGTTTTTAATCCCCGTGTTTTGTTTATAATAAATGATTTGTAGCACAGAGCACTACGGTTTTCCATTTTGTTTTTATGGTCATTCACAGATGATCGAGTTCTTAGAAGTGGAATAACATGGTTCAAGGTCATTCTCTGCAGGAGTGTTCCAACATCATCCTAAAAGACATTGTGTCAGGCCATTTTTGACTCTATAATGGGGTCATAGCTGGGAGGTGAGCAGGAATTCTATCTATAGGTGGTGGCACTTGAATGCACTGGATGATCAATTGGAACTGTCACGTGGAGTTATTACATTGGTGGAGCAGATATCTACATTTCGGACTGTCTATGACACTGATTCACATTGGACTTATGATTTGAGTTATTATTATAAGTGAATTGAATTTATTACTATATATTTATGGTTGCGCTGCACTTAATTTATAATATAAGTTCCTGACTATTGTTTCTGGGCAGAGAAAGCTGTTTTTGCCTTTCTTCAAAATCTGTAACTCTGGATCGGAACATTTAATCCTGTGTCTGGGATTTGCTAGACACCTGCAACTGGCTGAGTACACAGGTGTGCAGGGGCGTTACATACTCAGGTCTGAGGATAGGTCAGAGCTCCCAGTTCGGAGACTGCTCCCAGTGGGGGAGACAGAAGGTCTTCTTGAGGGGTCAGAGGGCCCAGCCAGAAGCCAAGAGATAAAGGGTATCCATTCCAGGAGTCAGGTTGGCTCCTATCAGGGTGTCAAAAGAACCCAATCCATAGGCCAAAGATGGGCCATGCAGTGGGACGCTGTGACTGAAGGCTAGGGAGCCAAGTATCCAGGAGAGTTGGACAACACATGCAGCGAGACTAGCAAGAGGTGCAGTGTGGTGCTGCAGTTGAAGCTGAATGAACTTATGAGGCAGTTGGCTCTGCATTTTTCAGTGTTTGTATTCTGCTGAGGCTGGAGAAGAACCCCTGCGTGGGAAACTTTATGTTGGATTGTCGTTTTGCTTTCTCCTGTTAAAATAAAATTGGGCTACCAGGCTTTTCTGTCTGCCGTGGACTCACTGTAAAAAAAAAAATGCACCTAACACTAGAGCTAACTACCACATGTTTATATATACACAGTTTTTAAATCACAATGGAAACAGAAACTACCCAAATGACTCTGACCCAGGTCGCCACCATTACTAGTAAAAAAAAAATTATAATAATAATAAAAATGCCATAAATCTATCCCCTATTTTGTAGACACTACAACTTTTGCACAAACCAATCAATATATACCTATTGCGATTTTTGTTTTTACCAAAAATATGTAGAAGAATACATATCGACCTAAACTGAGGAAAAAAAGGTGTTTCTTTTTTTTTTTATTGGAATATTTATTATAGCAAAAAGTAAAAGATATTGGTTTTTTTTGTTTGTTTCAAAATTGTCGCTATTCTTTTGTCTATAACGCAAAAAAATAAAAATCACAGAGGAGATCAAATACCACCAAAAGAAAGCTCTATTTTTTGGGGGTACAGTGCCGCATGACTGCTCAATTGTCAGTTAAAGCAACGCAGTGCCATATCGCAAAAAATGGCCTGGTCATTGAGTAGCCAAATCTTCAGGGGCTGAAGTGGTTAAATGGCTATTAAAAGGTAACCATCCTCACCTGTGATCTGCTTGCTTGTATTTGGTGTGTGTATAAAAAGTATATGAGTTTCTAGACTCCTGACAGACCCTTGCATCTTTCATCCAGTGCTGCACTTATGTTTCTGGATTCTAAATCATGGGGAAAGCAAAAGAATTGTCAAAGGATCTGCGGGAAAAGGTAGTTGAACTGTATAAAACAGGAAAGGCATATAAAAAGATATCCAAGGAATTGAGAATGCCAATCAGCAGTGTTTAAACTCTAATCAAGAAGTGGAAAATGAGGGGTTCTGTTGAAACGAAATCATGGTCTGGTAGACCAACTAAAATTTCAGCCACAACTGCCAGGAAAATTGTTCAGGATGCAAAGAGAAACCCACAAATAACTTCAGGTGAAATACAGGACTCTCTGAAAACATGTGGTGTGGCTGTTTCAAGGTGCACAATAAGGAGGCACTTGAAGAAAGATGAACTGCATGGTCACGTCACCACAAGAAAGCCATTACTACACAGAAGCCACAAAGTATCCTTACAATATGCCAAACAGCACAGAGACAAGCCTTCTGGCACAAAGTCATTTGGAGTGATGAGACCAAAATTGAGCTTTTTGGCCACAACCATAAACGCTTCATTTGGAGAGGAGTCAACAAGGCCTATGATGAAAGGTACATAATTCCTACTGCGAAACACAGAGGTGGATCGCTGATGTTTTGGGGATGTGTGAGCTGCAAAGGCACAGAAAGTTTGGACAAAATTGATGGCAAGATGAATGCAGTATGTTATCAAAAATACTGGAGGAACATTTGCATTCATCAGCCCGGAAGCTGTGCATGGGACGCATTTGGATATTCTAACATGACAATGATCCAAAACACAAGGCCAAGTTTACCTGTTATTGGCTACAGCAGAATAAAGTGAAGGTTCTGGAGTGGCCATCTCAGTCACCTGGCCTCAATATCATTGAGCCACTCTGGGGAGATCTCAAACGTGCAGTTCATGCAAGACAGCCCAATAATTTACAGGAATTGGAGGATTTTTGCCAAGAGGAATGGACAGCTTTACCATCTGAGAAAATAAAGAGCCTCGTCCACAAATACCACAAAAGACTTCAAGCTGACATTGATGTTAAAGGGGGCAATAAACGGTATTAAGAACTGGGGTATGTAAACTTTTGAACAGGGTAATTTGGGTAGTTTCTGTTGCAATTAAGTTTAAAAAAAGAGTAAACACAGTTGATTGATAATAAATGGCTTCAGCCAAACACTATTCATGAGTGTAAGAAAAGTTTTTGTGTTATCATTCATATTCTCTGAAAAATGGGCAAGAAATCATAAATTCTGCCAGGGTATGTAAACTTATGAGCACGACTGTGTATAGTGCCTTGAAAAAGTATTCAAACCCCTTGAAATTCTTCACATTCTGTCATGTTACAACCAAAAACGTAAATTTACTTTTTAGGGATTTTATGTGATAGACCAACACAAAGTGGCACATAATCGTGAAGTGGAAAGAAAGTGATAAATGGTTTTCAATTTTTTTTACAAATAAAGTAGAAGAAAGAAGTGTGGCATGCTTTTGTATTGAGTCAATACTTTTGCATAACCACTTTTCGCTGCAATTACAGCTGCATGTCTTTTTAGGTATGTCTCTACCAGCTTTGCACGTCTAGAGAGTAAATTTTTCAAGCTCTGTCAGAGCGTCTGTGAACAGCAATTTTCAAGTCTTGCCACGGATTCTAAATTGAATTTAGGTAGGGACTTTGACTGGGCCATTCTAACACATGAATATACTTTGATCTAAACCAGAGTATGGCAATCCATCGATCGCAATCTACCTGTTGACCGCGGTCATGTCATATCAACCCGCAAGTGCTCCTCCCCCTGCAAATAGTACAGAGAAGGGACAACTTGTTCTTGAGCATCTTGTTGCCTTAGCTCTCAGTCCGGGAAGCATAGGTAGAAGCATTCTCCATTCCACAGCCTGCCCCTTTCTGTGGGTTGAGGAATGTCTCTGCCACCTAGGATTTGTTAGCAGCAGGTTCAGGCTAACTTCTCAGTGTTCAGTACGCTGATCTTCTCTCTCTCCTTCATGTCGAAAGAGGAGGACCGGCGGGATCAGTGCACCAGAACAGGTAGCGGTGTCACAGCAGCTTTTCTGCGCAGCTCTGCATTTAGAAAACCCTTGTACCCACCTAACCTCTCTGTGTGCCTTGCTGACCTCTCTGTGTGCCTTCCTGACCCCTCAGTACCATGTCCTTCTGACACCTCTGTGTGTCATCTTGATCCCCCAGTACCATGTCCTCCTGAACCACCCCCCCCAGATTCATACCATCTTGACCCCCCTGTAGTGTGCCTTCCTGACCTCCCAGGAATGTGCCTTCTTAACCCCCAACACTGTGCCCTCCTGACAATCCAGTACCATGCTCTCCTGGCCCTCCAGTACTGTGCCCTTTGACCTCCCCAGCCCTCCTGATCCCATAGTTCCATACCCTCCAGACTCTCCAGTACTGTGCCCCCTGTACCAGGCTCTTAACCCCCCCCCCCCTTGTACCAGGCCCTCCTGACCCCAACCCCCCTGCCTTGCTGACCCCTGTCCTTTCCCATGTTCTCCTTTCTGCTAGCCCTGTCCTGCTCACCACTCTCATCTGCCCTACTGATCTCTGTATACTGCCCTACATGCTACTGACCTCTGTATACTGCCTTACTCTCTATTGACCTCTGTATACTACCCTACCCTCTACTGACCTCTGAAAACTGCCCTACCCACTACTGACTTCTGTATACTGCCCTACTAACATCCTGGGGGTTTGCTAGTAAAAGTGTTACTAAACCCACAACAGTAAAATCAGTCTGTATATGCAGTAAAGCATGCTTGTTATACTCTGAGGAACCTGGGGCAGGTCCCGCCCTCCGTCCATCCCTTTTCTGCACTTCCGATGTCAGCTCTGTGCCTCTGATGTCATCTGCTGTGTCCTGTGTAAGGTAAGACAGGGAAGAGGGCACTGTTATGAAGGACGGAGGGTGAATGTATCAGAAACTGAAAGGAAAGGAGGGGTGATATAAAAGGGAGACAGGGCAGGAATGTGAAGGGGGTTCTACAAAGGGGGTGAGGACAGGAATGTGAAGGGGGGGTTCTATAAAGGGGGTGAGGACAGGAATGTGAAGAAGGGTGCTATAAAGGGGCTGAGGACATGTTTAAATTTTAAAACTGGCTACTTGGTCATCTTCTGTAGTATGTCGCATTCTCAGTCTGGTCATCGCCTGTAGTATGTCGCATTTGCAGTCTGGTCATTTCCCGTAGTCGCATACGCAGTCTGGTCATCTCCTGTAGTATGTCGCATTCGCAGTCTGGTCGTCTCCTGTAGTATGTCGCATTCGCAGTCTGGTCGTCTCCTGTAGTATGTCGCATTCGCAGTCTGGTCGTCTCCTGTAGTATGTCGCATTCGCAGTCTGGTCGTCTCCTGTAGTATGTCACATTCGCAGTCTGGTCATCTCCTGTAGTATGTCGCATTCGCAGTCTGGTCACCTCCTGTAGTATGTCGCATTTGCAGTCTGGTCATCTCCTGTAGTCGTATTCACAATCTGGTCATCTCCTGTAGTCGCATTTGCAGTCTGGTCATCTTCTGTAGTCGCATTCACAGTCTGGTCATCTCCTGTAGCATGTCGCATTTGCAGTCACTGTATTTTCTGTGAAATATATATGCATATGAGTGTATCCTTTTTTATTTTATTTTTTGGTGGAGTGGATCTTGGGTGGGAGTTCCCACACTTTTTTCCCCAGGACTTGACTCCTGGTTAGGACAGATGAGAAGGTGATTTCAGTAGTGAGACAGAAGAGCCTGGGGATACAGTGGTTGAGCAGATGTGCAGCGAGGTACAGTGGTGGGGCAGATGAGAAAAGGGGTACATTGATGGGGCAGATGAGCAGGGGGGTTACAGTGGTGGGGCAGATGTGAAGGAGGTACAGTGGTGGGAGGGATGAGAAGGGGGTTCAGCGGTGGGACAGAAAAGCAGGGGGGGTGAAGTGATGGGACAGATGAGCAGGGGGGATTCAATGTTGGGGCAGAGGAGAAATTAGGTACATTGGTGGGACAGATGAGCAGGGGGTTACAGCAGTGGGGCAGAGGAGCAGGGGATACAGAGGTGGTGCAGATGCGTAGAGGAGAAAGGAGGTACATTGGGAGAACACATGAGCAGGGGGCTACAGTGGTGGGGCAGAAGAATAGAAGTGTGACAGATGTGCAGGAAGTACAATCGTAGGGCAGAAGAGAAAGGGGGTTACAGTGGTGGGGCGGATGAGCAGATAAGTTCACTGTTAGGACAGATGAGAAGATGGTTCAGTGGTGGAGCAGGTGTGCATGGAGGTACAGTGGTGGGGCAGATGAGAAAGGGGGAACATTGGTGGGACAGATGAGCAGGGGGGTACAGAGGTGGGATAGATGTGCAGGGTAGTACAGTGGTGGGGCAGATGTACAGGGGGTTGCAGTGGTGGGGCAGATGAGCAGGGGCGTTACAGTGGTGGGGCAGATGAGCAGGGGCGTTACAGTGGTGGGGCAGATGAGCAGGGGCTTTACAGTGGTGGGGCAGATGTGCAGGGTGGTACAGTGGTGGGGCAGATGAGCAGGGGGTTACAGTGGTGGGGCAGATGAGCAGAGGGGTACAGTGGTGGGGAAGATGTGCAGGGGGGTATAGTGGTGAAATAGATTTGCAGGGAGACAGTGATCTGAGGTGTGAAGGTGCATGAATTTGGGCTCATCTGAGGTGTGGAGTTAAAACAATCAGGATGACTGGGGGTTGGGACTTTGAATGAAGCAGGCGGGTGTAAAACATTTAAATTTATTGGAAAATCAATGGTAAGTTGCATGAGGGTAATCATGAGTACACCAAGAAGACCAATATATTCCATTCAATGGATAAACATACAGCAATAACAATTGACCACTAAAAATACAAATCACATATTACAAGTGATCATTAAGTAAGTAAAACATATATTTGGCATAAAACATGGCATATAGTACCGTATATACTCGAGTATAAGCCGAGATTTTCAGCCTCTTTTTTGAGGCTGAAAGTGCCCCCCTCGGCTTATACTCGAGTCATCGCTGTCTGCCCGCTCGATCAGCGTGTCGAGCAGACAGACAGCGGCCATTCTATGATTCAAAAGCCGCGCCTCCGGCTCCGCCTTCGCCTGTGATAGGCGGAACACTGAATTTCCCAGCAGCCTGTGTTCCGCCTATCACGGGCATCCGCTCATCCTCGTACTACGGACGAGGATGATACGACGTCCGTGATAGGCGGAACACAGGCTGCTGGGAAATTCAGTGTTCCGCCTATCACAGGCGAAGGAGGAGGCGCGGCTTTTGAATTTTACAATGGCCGCCGACGAAGAGGGCACGGGACGGAGGCAAGGCAAGGCAAGGCACGGCACGGCACGGGACGGGACGGGACGGGACGGGACGGGACGAAGGCAAGGCACGACACGGGACGGAGGCTCGGGACAAAGGCTCGGGACACAGGTAGGCTGGACACACACACACACACACACACACACACACACACACACACACACACACACACACACACACACACACACACACACACACACACACACACACGGATGGAGACACACACACACACACACGGATGGATGGATGGAGACACACACACACACAGGGATGGATGGATGGATGGATGGAGACACACACACACAGGGATGGATGGATGGATGGATGGAGACACACACACACAGGGATGGATGGATGGATGGACACACACACACACAGGGATGGATGGACGGACACACAGGGATGGACGGACACACAGGGATGGACGGACACACAGGGATGGACGGACACACACACAGGGATGGACAGGCATGTCTCACCCTCGGCTTATACACGAGTCAATAAGTTTGCCAGTTTTTTTGGGGGTAAATTGGGGGCCTCGGCTTATATTCGGGTCGGCCTATACTCGAGTATATACGGTAGCTCTATGCATTTTCGTGGATTCATCCACTCTGCAAGAGCATGCACGTGGACAACTAAATGCTGTAGTATAATAACAAGAATATCTGTAAGGTCTGACCCTGTCATGGAAAGCAGAGATTAAAATAAAATAATTATTGGCTAGGATAAACCCCCCAAATCCACTCTCAAAAGTACTTACATTATCTGTATCTATGCAGTAGCAATGTGCCAAAATGAATCAGAATAACCCCATACGGGTATCACTGGTGGGAGCTGAGGTGGTTAAGGCAGACCAGGACTGGACAAAGATGGTTTCCAAGAAAGGAAATTCCAAAAAATAATAATGGTCAACAGTGACCATATGTGCTAAAAATAAAAGAAAGATTGTAAAATAGGTTGGAAGATCATATTATGTGATACAATACTGTAGACATGTGCATTCGTTTTCGTCCGAATGCATTTTCGTCCGAATTTCAGCTATTTTCGTTTTCGTTTTGACAAACGATAACGAAAGCACAAAATCCGAAAAACGAAAGATCCGACATAAATAAATGCTTTATTTTCGTTTTCATTGTTACAACAGTTCGATATAGAATAGGAGATTCGACATGACTCTGACAACAATCTGTGTCTATAGAACCTGTGTTCGAATGTGCCTAACCTTACCTCTATTAGTCCAAGATTATATAGAGAAAATATTCGACAGAGAAAAAAGATTTGACAGAGAGAAAAGATTCTGCAAGATACTGTCCTAAAAAGTGTTTGGGGACCCGGGTCCTGCCCCAGGAGACATGTATCAATGCAAAAAAAAGTTTTAAAAACGGCCGTTTTTTCGGGAGCAGTGATTTTAATAATGATTAAAGTGAAACAATAAAAGTGTAATATTCCTTTAAATTTCGTAGGGGGGGGTTGTCTATAGTATGCCTGTGAAGGGGCGCATGTTTCCCGTGCTTAGAATTGTCCCTGCACAAAGTGTCATTTATGCAGGAAAAAAAGTCCTTTAAAATCACTCGCAGCTATTATGAATTGTCGGCTCCGTAATACAGAGAACACTCATTGAAAGTCATTGATAAAAAAATAAATAAATAAATAAATAAAAAAAAGCGTGGGGGTCCCCCAAATTCAATTACCAGGCCCTTCAGGTCTGGTATGGATATTAAGGGGAACCCTGCCTCAAATTTAAGAAAAAATTTGACGTGGGGTTCCCCCTAAATATCCATAACCAGACCCTTCAGGTCTGGTATGGATATTAAGGGGAACCCCGCGTCAAATTAAAAAAAAAATTGACGTGGGGTTCCCCCTAAAAATCCATACCAGACCCTTTATCCGAGCACGCAACCTGGCAGGCCGCAGGAAAAGAGGGGGGGACGAGAGAGCGGCCCCCCCTCCCTCCTGAACCGTACCAGGCCACATGCCCTCAACATTGGGAGGATGCTTTGGGGGTCTGTGACCCCTCAAAGCACCTTGTCCCCATGTTGATGAGGACAAGGGCCTCATCCCCACAACCCTGGCCGGTGGTTGTGGAGGTCTGCGGGCGGGGGGCTTATCAGAATCTGGAAGCCCCCTTTAATAAGGGGACCCCCAGATCCCGGCCCCCCCCCCCCTGTTTGAAATGGTAAGGGGGTACAAAAGTACCCCTACCATTTCACAAAGAAAGTGTAAAAAATGTTTAAATAAAACAAACACACTTTTGAAAAATTCCTTTATTAAAAATAAAAAAATAAAAAAAAGATTCCAGCGGCGGTAATCCACTCTTGCTATCCATCGACGGACGGTCATCTCTCCAGCGATGTCTAATATCATCCAGCGCAGCGCAGCATCCTTCTTCTGTCTCCGTGGAGGAGACACTACAGGCATTCCGGCGGCTGACGTTTGTTATATACGGAGGGCGGGGCCACCCGTCACCTGACCCCGCCCCCCTCTGACGCAAGGGGAAACCCGGGGTTCCCTGTGACGTAGGGGTGACCCGCACCCCTCTGATGTAACACAGGCAGGTTTCCGTTACATCAGAGGGGGGCGGGGTCACCCCTACGTCACGGGGAACCCCGGGTTTCCCCTTGCGTCAGAGGGGGGCGGGGTCAGGTGACGGGTGGCCCCGCCCTCCGTATATAACAAACGTCAGCCGCCGGAATGTCTGTAGCAGGGATGAGCCGAACACCCCCCGGTTCGGTTCGCACCAGAACTTGCGAACGACCCCCGCGTTCGGCACGAACGTTAGAACCCCATTGAAGTCTATGGGACTCGAACGTTCGAATTGGAAAGTGCTAATTTTAACGGCTAATATGCAAGATAGTGTGCTAAAAAGGGTTTGGCGATCTGCCTCCTGCCTCAGGGGGCATGGGTCACTGCAAAAAAAAGTTTTAAAGACTACCGTTTTGGCGGGAGCACTGATTTTAATGACGATTAAAGTGAAAAAAAAAAAGTGAAATATTCCTTTAAATATGGTGCCTGGGGGGTGTCTATAGTATGCCTGTGAAGTGCCACGTGTTTCCCGTGTTTAGAACAGTCCCTGCACAAAATGACATTAAACGGAAATAACACCATTTAAAACTGCTTGCGGTTTTAATGTTATATCTGATTCCTGTAATATGGTTGAAAATCATTCAGAAAAATGGCATGGGTAGCCCTCCCTGCCCATTACCAGCCTATTTGGGTCTTGTACGCATATTAAGGGGAACCCCGTACCCATATTAAAAAAAGGAAATGCGTGTGGCCCCCAGGCCCTATATACTCAGAACAGCAGTATACAGGCGGTGCAAACAAGACAGGGACTGTGTAGGTTTGTTGTGTTAAGTTGAATCTGTTTGTCATTTTCAAGCGGTACATTTTTAAAGTGTAGCTCCAGTCAAAAAAAATATCTTTAAGCTTTTTGGAAAACATAGGGAAGGGTTATCACCCCTGTATAATTTGTTTTGTCGTCCATCTTTTTTCATCTCACTTGCTTTTGTCTCCTTCCGTTTGCAAGTAGGAGATGTTTGTAAATTGGATGTTTGAAAGTAGGGGCCTGCCCTATATGCTCTGCAGAAATGGCGGAACAAGGTGTTGGTTTTGCAACAACATTGTAAGCCCTCAAAGTGACTCTTGGTGGCCGCTGGAGCGCCCTGCTGTGAACGATTATATCAAGAATTGTAATTACATGCCATTGTTGAACAGTGGTAGAAAAATTGACCTTTGGTGGTTGTGGTGCTGGTGCCACAACACTATAAGTCCTCACAGTTACTCTGGGTGGGCACAGGAAGGGGCCCTCCTGTGAAATATTATATCAAGAATTGTAATTACATGTCCCTGTTAAACAGGGGCAGAAAAATTGGGCCTTAGGCACTGGTGCCATCACACTGCAACCTCTGCCATACACTCTAGTTTTTTTGCAGGAATTAGCCCTGCTGCAAAGCATTGCATCAAAAATTGTACTTAAACGCCCCTGTTAAACAGGGGCAGAAAAATTGGGCCTTAGGCACTGGTGCCATCACACTGCAACCTCTGCCATACACTCTAGTTTTATTGCAGGAATTAGCCCTGCTGCAAAGCATTGCATCAAAAATTGTACTTAAACGCCCCTGTTAAACAGGGGCAGAAAAATTGGGCCTTAGGCACTGGTGCCATCACACTGCAACCTCTGCCATACACTCTAGTTTTTTTGCAGGAATTAGCCCTGCTGCAAAGCATTGCATCAAAAATTGTACTTAAACGCCCCTGTTAAACAGGGGCAGAAAAATTGGGCCTTAGGCACTGGTGCCATCACACTGCAACCTCTGCCATACACTCTAGTTTTTTTGCAGGAATTAGCCCTGCTGCAAAGCATTGCATCAAAAATTGTACTTAAACACCCCTGTTAAACAGGGGCAGAAAAATTGGGCTGCTGGCATCACCCAGAACCAAAAATGTTCTTCCAACATATCAGCGGAGGAGGAAGAGGATAGACAATCAACATAACAGGACAGTCACTCAGCATCAGCATAGGCAGTCTTGAAGGGATGTGGTATTTCAAAAAAAATTATTCGGTTACATCAGCTTCAGGTGCTTGGTAGCTGTGGGTGATCCAAGACTGATTCATCTTGATGAAGGTCAGTCGATCAACTGATTCGGTGGACAGGCGCACCCTGTGATCGGTAACGAAGCCACCAGCAGCACTGAAGGTGCGTTCCGAAAGAACGCTGGATGCAGGACAGGCCAGGAGCTCAATTGCATACTGTGCAAGCTCTGGCCAGTGATCCATCCTCAAGACCCAGTAAGCCAGAGGATTTTCAGTGGGAAAGGTGTCCAAGTCTGACCTTGCCCCTAGGTATTCCTGCACCATGTAAATTAGACGCTGGCGATGGGTGCTGGAACCAATCATACCTTGGGGCTGCGGACTAAAAAATTGTCTGAACGCATCAGTCAGACGGCCACCTTCTCCACCGCTCCTTCTGACTGATGCCTCAGCAACACGTTGTCCAGGACCAGGAGTTTGTGACCTCCCAGTCTCTGGGAACGCGTTGCACAGAGCTTTCTGCAAGGCCTCCCGGAGATGTCTCATCCTCTGCTCCCTCTGCGATGGCAAGATAAGGTCGGCAACCTTACCCTTGTACCGTGGATCAAGGAGAGTGGCCAGCCAGTAATGGTCCCTCTCCTTGATCCGAAGAATACGAGGATCCTTCCGCAGGCTTTGCAGGATCAGGGAGGCCATGCAGCGTAGGTTAGCTGAGGCATTCGGTCCGGAGTCCTCTGGGTCACTAAGGACAACATGATCCGCAGCTACCTCCTCCCAGCCACGTACAAGTCCACGTGTTTCTTGGGACTGTAAATCATCCCTATAAGACTGCTGCTGCTGATGCTGAGTGCCAGCCTCCACCTCCATGCTGACACAATCATCCTCCTCCTCCTCTTCCTCCTCCTCACCCTCTTCCTGTGTGATGGGTGACACAGCAGGAACACTGTCTGGATAAAGGGGGCCTTGAGAGGCAAGGAAGTCCTCCTCTTCCTGCCTCTGTTCTGCCTCAAGTGCCCTGTCCATTATTCCACGCAGCGTATGCTCCAAGAGGTGGACAAGAGGTATAGTGTCACTGATGCATGCACTGTCACTGCTCACCATCCTTGTGGCCTCCTCAAACGGTGACAGGACAGTGCATGCATCCCTGATCATGCCCCACTGGCGTGGTGAGAAAAAACCAAGCTCTCCTGACCCTGTCCTGGTGCCGTAGTCGCACAGGTACTCATTGATGGCCCTCTGCTGCGTGTGCAGCCGCTGCAGCATGGCCAATGTTGAGTTCCATCTGGTGGGCATGTCACATATAAGGCGGTTCTTGGGCAGGTTCAACTCCTTTTGGAGCTCAGCCAGCCGAGCACAGGCATTAAATGATCGGCGGAAATGCACACAGACTCTCCTGGCCTGTTTCAGGACATCCTGTAAGCCGGGGTACCTGCCCAAGAACCGCTGCACCACCAGGTTAAGGACGTGAGCTACACAGGGCACATGGGTCAGTTGTCCCTGTCGGAGGGCGGAGAGGAGGTTGGTGCCATTGTCGCAAACCACCATTCCTGGCTTAAGCTGGCGTGGCGTCAACCACCTCTCGGCCTGCCCCTGCAGAGCTGACAAAACATCCGCCCCAGTGTGGCTCCTGTCCCCCAAACAAACCAGCGCAAGCACGGCATGGCATCGTTTTGCCTGCGTACTTGCGTAGCCCCTGCAACGCCTACGGAGCACCGCTGGTTCTGAGGACAGAGCACTGGAAGAGGCCGTGGAGGAAGAAGAAGAGGAGGGGGTGGAGGAGAGAGGTGTGTCACAACCAATAGTAGCATTTTGGAGGCGTGGTGGCGGAACAACCTCCAATACTACTGCACCTTGTCCTGCATCCTTCCCAGCAGCCAGAAGAGTGACCCAATGGGCCGTGAAAGACAGGTAACGTCCCTGTCCATGCCTGCTGGACCATGAGTCAGCGGTAATATGCACCTTACCGCTGACCGCCCTGTCCAGCGAGGCAAGGACATTGCCTTCCACATGCCGGTAGAGAGCCGGAATTGCCTTCCGTGAGAAAAAGTGGCGTTTGGGGACCTGCCACTGAGGAACCGCACATTGTACAAACTCACGGAAGGGGGCCGAATCTACCAACTGAAAAGGCAGCAGTTGAAGTGCTAGCAATTTAGCCAAGCTAGCATTCAACCGCTGGGCATGTGGATGGCTGGGAGTAAATTTCTTCCGCCGGTCCAGCAGCTGGGGCAGGGACATTTGTCTGCTATAATCGGACGTGGATGTACCACTAGCAGAGTTCCCGGAAGCACTTGGCTGTGACACACCTAATTCTACACCTTCATTCCTCTCAGAGCAGGTTTCAGAGAGGACTGAAGGTCTAGTGGGGTTGGAGATGCCAGCTGATGAGGAGCAAGGAGAGGTCCGCTTTGTTCTTTGGTGTGGGTCTTTGAGGTATGCTTGCCAACGAGCTGCATGGCAGGTCAACATATGTCTGGTCAAGCATGTGGTGCCCAAGCGGCTGATGTTTTGGCCACGTGAGATACGCTTGAGACATATGTTGCAAATAGCAGCGGTGCGATCTGATGCACTCGTCTCAAAAAAGGCCCACACCAAAGAACTTTTAGAATAACGCGCAGAGGAAGCGCTCTGCGCAGGCGGAGCTCTGCGGTGTGATTCAGTCGGTGTGCTGCCCCTAAGCTGGCCCCCGGAGGGCATCCTGCCTCGTTGGACATGTGCCTCCTCCTCCTCCTCCTCCCTCCTTCCAGGCACCCACGTGGAGTCAGTGCCCTCATCATCCCCTCCCTCTTCATCGCTGTAGCAAACCTGGCAGTATGCTGCAGCTTGTGGAACATTACTGCCAGATTGCTGTCCTTCTTGAGCATCCCCTCTCTCTGTGCTCACGCTACTGCCTTCCTCTAGCTGAGTGTCATCATCAGAGCCCACCAAACACTGGGCATCCTCCTGGAGCATGTACCCAACACTGTGCTCAAAGAGTTCAGGAGACTCCTCAGGAGGACGTGGTGGGTCTAGGGAAGGAGTCACTGATGATGACATTGAGAGGAGGGACGACGATGTGTTGGCAGCTGCTTTTCTACTACCCTGAGACTGGGTGAGAGAGGATGAGGAGGATGAAGAGGGCTTGGTCATCCACTCTACCAAGTCGTTGGCATGTTGCGGTTCAACATGTCCAGCTGCAGAAAAGAAGGACAAGCATGTCCCATGGCCACGTGCTGATGACAATGCACCGCGTCCCCGACCAGCACTGTTGTCTCTAGACACAGAGCCTGCTTGCCCTCTTTTATCGGCTCGCGCCTGTCTGCCTCTCCTTGCTGGCCTTCCAGACATGGTAATGGCCTGAAGGGAGTTGGGTAAAACAGTAGTTGGGTAGTTTATATTGTGCTGGAGGCACACAACACCCACTAACTCCTGCAGATGCCTTTTTTATAGAACAGCAGAGTTAAAGGGGTATATACAGATGTATACTGTGCTGTGCTGGAAGCACACACAACTTCCAATAACTCCAGCAGATGCCAATCGGGCCCAAATACAGAACAGCTATGTAGGTGGATAATAGCGGTATGTACTGGGTACAGAGCAGGCACACAGCACGCACTATCTCCTGAGTGACACTGCTGACTGCAAGCTCTATTGTTAAAGATGGACCACTAGCTATATAGGTGAGGTGAATATCACGGTGTATACTGCGGTCAGGGCACGCAGACAATAACAAGAAAACAGCAGAGTTAAAGGGGTATATACAGCTGTATACTGTGCTGTGCTGGAGGCACACACAACTTCCAATAACTCCAGCAGATGTCAATCGGGCCCAAATAGAGAACAGCTATGTAGGTGGATAATAGCGGTATGTACTGGGTACAGAGCAGGCACACAGCACGCACTATCTCCTGAGTGACACTGCTGACTGCAAGCTCTATTGTTAAAGATGGACCACTAGCTATATAGGTGAGGTGAATATCACGGTGTATACTGCGGTCAGGGCACGCAGACAATAACAAGAAAACAGCAGAGTTAAAGGGGCATATACAGCTGTATACTGTGCTGTGCTGGAGGCACACACAACTTCCAATAACTCCAGCAAATGACAATCGGGCTCAAATAGAGAACAGCTATGTAGGTGTATATAGTGGTATGTACTGGGTACAGAGCACGCAGACAGCACGCACTAACACTACTGACTGCAAGCTCTATTATTAAAGCTAGATCACTAGCTATATAGGTGAGGTGAATATAGTGGTGTATACTGCGGTCAGGGCACAGACAGTAACCACTACACAAGAGCAAAATAGTAAATCAGCCAAAAACGATTGGTGTGTAACTGTGTTGAAGGTACACAGAACACCCACTGCTTCAGATGCTAACAAACACTACACGAGGCCGCCTGAAAGGCAGCTTTATATAGTGTGGGGCGTGCACTACACTGTCTGAGCTATGATTGGCCACAGGCAGGATGCCTGTGACCAACCATTGCTCTTCCCGCTACTGGCGCTGCGATTGGCCAAGCATGCGGGGTCACAGTGCATGCTTGGCCAATCGTGAGACAGCAATGCATTGCGCCATCGCAGTGCATTGTGGGCCACACGAATTTTGCCGCGAACGGCCCAAACGTTCGGAATTCGGCGAACGCACGAACGACCGATGTTCGAGTCGAACATGCGTTCGACTCGAACACGAAGCTCATCCCTAGTCTGTAGTGTCTCCTCCATGGAGACAGAAGAAGGATGCTGCGCTGCGCTGGATGATATTAGACATCGCTGGAGATATGACCGTCCGTCGATGGATAGCAAGAGTGGATTACCGCCGCTGGAATCTTTTTTTTATTTTTTTATTTTTAATAAAGGAATTTTTCAAAAGTGTGTTTGTTTTATTTAACCATTTTTTACACTTTCTTTGTGAAATGGTAGGGGTACTTTTGTACCCCCTTACCATTTCAAACAGGGGGGGGGTCGGGATCTGGGGGTCCCCTTATTAAAGGGGGCTTCCAGATTCTGATAAGCCCCCCGCCCGCAGACCTCCACAACCACCGGCCAGGGTTGTGGGGATGAGGCCCTTGTCCTCATCAACATGGGGACAAGGTGCTTTGAGGGGTCACAGACCCCCAAAGCATCCTCCCAATGTTGAGGGCATGTGGCCTGGTACGGTTCAGGAGGGAGGGGGGGCCGCTCTCTCGTCCCCCCCTCTTTTCCTGCGGCCTGCCAGGTTGCGTGCTCGGATAAAGGGTCTGGTATGGATTTTTAGGGGGAACCCCACGTCAATTTTTTTTTAAATTTGACGCGGGGTTCCCCTTAATATCCATACCAGACCTGAAGGGTCTGGTTATGGATATTTAGGGGGAACCCCACGTCAAATTTTTTCTTAAATTTGAGGCAGGGTTCCCCTTAATATCCATACCAGACCTGAAGGGCCTGGTAATTGAATTTGGGGGACCCCCACGCTTTTTTTTTTATTTATTTATTTATTTTTTTATCAATGACTTTCAATGAGTGTTCTCTGTATTACGGGAGCCGACAATTCATAATAGCTGCGAGTGATTTTAAAGGACTTTTTTTCCTGCATAAATGACACTTTGTGCAGGGACAATTCTAAGCACGGGAAACATGCGCCCCTTCACAGGCATACTATAGACAACCCCCCCCCTACGAAATTTAAAGGAATATTACACTTTTATTGTTTCACTTTAATCATTATTAAAATCACTGCTCCCGAAAAAACGTCCGTTTTTAAAACTTTTTTTTGCATTGATCCATGTCCCCTGGGGCAGGACCCAGGTCCCCAAACACTTTTTAGGACAGTAACTTGCAAATTAGCCTTTAAAATGAGCACTTTAGATTTTGAACGTTGGAGTCCCATAGACTTTAATAGGGTTCTAAAGTATGCTATATACTAGCTCCGTCGAATCTTCTTTATACATTCGACAGACACCATAAGCCTTCAAAGACAGATTCAACCGTGATTCATGTGGATTTTCGGACGAATGCAATTTTTGAACGAAAAATGAAATAAATAAAAACGAATTTCGGGAGTAACTAAATAAATTAAGTTTTCAGACGAAAACGAAATTCCGAAACGAAATATTTTACTCTGCACATGTCTATACAATAGGTCATCTGTCCTAAACTTGGTAAAGGATAGGATAATGAGATGCCAATGAATGTATAGGTAAGGTTAACTTAGTGAGGTGTGGAGTTGAAGGAATTGGGGCTGATCTGAGGCGTGATAGTGCAGGATGTTAATTTCTCACTACTAAAGTAGTTTACAGCATTTACTTCATAAAAAAATCCTTTTCGTGTTTGAGAGTGTGAAGTTGTCATTTTTTGTTATAAAATCGGCACGCATAATTTATTTGAAAACATTTTTCATCACACTATGCTCAAAATGTTGCCTAACCCTGCTTTCCAACTTTGTCAGTTTTTGTTGTTGAGTATTTGAAGTTGCATTGTCACAGCTTAGAAAGTATGCAGTTTCATATGTCACCAACAAGTACTTGGCTCTGACTGTATCTACAACTTAAAAACATTGACAATAAAAGTTATACACTTTTTTAATGTATATAGTGCTTCCACATGAATAATATATTTATTGTTGTAGCTTCCTTATGTATTTTGGCTTCTTGCTGAGTAAACCTAATGCTCATTTATCATTTGCCTTAACCCCTCCCTACCAAGCCCCGGTGTCCCTTTAACTGGGTTTTAATGCCTTGTCACAGTGATTGGTTGTCAAAGTAGTCACATGATTTGGAGACAATCCTGCCTGCTCCCAGTCATTGTCTATGACATCTCGGTCTTTGTGCTGGGGCGAGCAGTGGCCCTGCTCTTAGCACAGAAACCTCAGCCATGCACATATGAGTTACGCAGGCAGCAAGAGGTTGAGAGCCCTTTCACACTAATGTATTCTTTCTGTGTTTTTACCTTGCTAAAATAACAAGAAAAACATAATAGAATATTTCCCTTTTAATACTATGGGACCGTTCAAACTACTGTGCGGCGGGAAAAGTTCTCCATGCTGCATCTTTGCTGTGCTTTTTAAAAACACAACTCCTTTTTGAAACTAAGGGAAAAGGCATCAAAAACACATAAAAAATACACTGCGGTTGTGTTTTTGGTGCATTTTTTGGGTCACATGTCCATGTTTCACAGGTGTATGATTGGTGTTAGTCATCCAGAATCGCCGGAAATGCATTGAAACCGCATATAAAAGCAAATGTATTCTTAACCTGTTTTTCAAGGCTTCTATAGGTAGACAGCCATGCAGGGAAAGGCACCCAGTCGGACACCACATCTTCATATGAGGAAACGCCATCTCCTATAGCAGTGATGGCGAACCTTGGCACCCCAGATGTTTTGGAACTACATTTCCCATGATGCTCATGCACACTGCAGTGTAGTGGAGCATCATGGGAAATGTAGTTCCAAAACATCTGGAGTGCCAAGGTTCGCCATCACTGTCCTATAGCAACAATCTTGAACAGTTTCTAACAAAAGTTGTAATGAACTATTTCACTTCTTCCACAATCTCCTTTTTAGATCTTCACTGAACTGAGCTCCCAGTCTTTCACTTAGACCCGCTGATCCACTGCCACTGGATCTCCTGAGCTCTACCAATCTTTTCACGAAGTGTCTTCCTCAAGCCTCACCCCCGTGCCCCTGCTATGTCCCTAGCTTGGCACTCAGACACTCTTCAGTTTTTTACTTTAATGCATTCTCTTCAGTAACGTAAAAAAAAAATCTTCCCTGATCAGCCCCCCTCCAATACCTGAGTCCTATCTCGATCCAGCTTTGTGCCTGAAAGCTGCAGAGCTGCTCTCTCTCTCCTCACAGTAGCGAGGGACATTGGCATCTGCTGCTGTCAATGAAATCCATTGAGGAGGGAGCGAGTGTGGGGCCAAGCTGCACTGTGTATACCTATAGACACACACATCCCGGCTCAGGTTTAAGCCTGCATCAGTGCTCCCAGAGTAAGCAGCTTGCTGTGAGGGACACTCAGAAGGAAGGTGGAGCCAAGAGCTTCTGCAGTGGACCACAGAAGAGGAGGTTCAGGGCAGCAAAACCATTACACAGAGTAGGTAAGTATAACCTCTTTATTATTAAAGTGATATTAAAGCCTCAGGTTTTTTTTTTTTTCATTAAAATAAACATGTCATTCTTACCTGCCCCGTGCATTGGTTTTGCACAGAGCAGCCCTGAATTATGTGAATCAGCATAAACAACCCTAATGAACACTGCTTGTAGATATCTCCTTACTTGCTTAGTATTGAGGTAATCCTTTTTGTTCTTTAGAATGACATCACTGAGCATGCCCAGGTCTCCCCTGATTTACGGCACACTCTGTGTACTTTGTCTATCTATTATCAAGACTTCCTAGGGCACACAACACTGAAATCCCAGGAGACTGCAGAATCATTCAGAGCTTCTTCCTACACCTCATGTGACCATGTGACATCACATGATGTGTAAACCAGGGCATCAGACAGCATTACTGCAGTCTTATCACCTGAAGCTGATAAGACTGACAAAGGCAAACTCTAGATAATTGACACAAGTAAATACTTTGAAATAAAACAAGTCAGCTATGAACAGGGAAACAGGGTTGCCACGTTGGCAACGTTGGATTGAGAGGCTTGGTTAACAGTAAAGGAAGTGCTCAATGTAAGGGCGGAAATACACTCCACTGTGGACTCAGAAAACAATACTTAAGATGGCGCTGCCTACTTCCTCTTGGAACTTTCTCTTCATACCTTCCAACTTTCTGAGATGGGAACGAGGGACACCTATTAGCAAAAGTATGTAGGCATAGGACACACCCATTGCCACACCCTCTTAAGGGGAATTATAAAAATAAATGATTAGTTAAATTCACTACTAGTTCCCTACTATAACTTTATACTGGCTTTTGAAATTTATAAATGCAGCAATTTTGACAGTAGATGAAAGGTTTAGTACTGGGAAAGATAAATAGTTAATTTTATATACAACTACAGTGCCTTTTAAAATATTTTCATTCCCTTTGAAATTTTCCAAATTTTTTCATGTTACAACCAAATCTGTAAATGTATTTTGTTGTGGTTTTATGTGATAGACCAAAAAAAGGGGCACATAATTGTCAAGTGAAAGGAAAATGATAAATGTTTTTCAAAATGTGTTAAAAATAAATATCTGAAAAGTGTGGCATGCATTTGTATTCAGCCCCTTTACTCTAATACCCCTAACTAAAATCTAGTGGAACCAATTGCCTTCAGAAGTCACATAACTAGTAAGTAGAGTCCACCTGTGTGTAATTTAATTTCAGTATAAATACAGCTGTTCTGTGAAACCCTCAGAGGTTTGTTAAAGAACCTCGTGAACAAACAGCATCATGATGGCCAAAGAACATCCCAAGCTTTGAACATCTCACGGAGCAATGTTCAATCCATCATCTGAAAATGGAAAGAGTATGGCACAACTGCAAACCTGCCAAGAAATGGTCGTCCACCTAAACTTACAGGCCGGGCAAGGAGAGCATTCCTCAGAGAAGTGGCAAAGAGGCCCAATGGTAACTCTGAAGGAGCTGCAGAGATCCACAGCTCAGGTGGGAGAATCTGTCCACAGGACAACTATTAGTTGTAAACTCCACAAATCCTGGCCTTTATGTAAGAGTGGCAAGAAGAATGTCATTGTTGAAAGAAAACCATAAGAAGTTCTGTTTGCAGTTTGCGAGAAGCCATGTGGGGGACACAGAAAACATGTGGAAGAAGGTGCTCTCGTCAAATGAGACCAAAATGTTACTTTTTTACCTTAAAGCAAAACGCTATGCGTGTCAGAAAACTAGCACTGCACATCACCTGGAACACATCATCCCAATCATGAAACATGGTGGTGCCAGCATCATGTTGTGGGGATGCTTTTCTTAAGCAAGGACAGAGAAGCTGGTCAGTTAATGGGAAGATGGATGGAGCCAGATACAGGGCAATCTTAGCAGAAAACCTGTTATGCCGCGTACACATGATCAGAATTTCTGCCAGCAAAACAGATGAGAGCCTTTGTTTGGAAAATGCGACCGTATGTATGCTCCATCAGTCTTTTGCTGGCGGAATTCCAGCCAGCAAAAGATTGAGAGCATGTTCTATATTTTTGGTCGGGAAAAGTTCCTATCCGAAAATGCAATCGTGTGTATGCAATTCGGACACGCAAAAAATCACGCATGCTCTGAAGCATTGAACTTTATTTTCTCGGCTCGTCATAGTGTTGTACATCACCGCGCTCTTGACGGTCAAAAGTTTAGAGAACTTTTGTGTGACCGTGTGTATGCAAGACAAGTTTGAGCGGAATTCCGCTGGAAAAAACATCCAAGATTTTTCGGACAGAAATTCCGCTTGTGTGTATGCGGCATTAGAGTCTGTAAAAGAATTGAGACTGGGGCAGAGGTTCAACTTCCAGCAGGACATACAGCCAGAGCTACAATGGAATAGCTTAGATCAGTGATGGCAAACCTTGGCACCCCAGATGTTTTGGAACTACATTTCCCACGATGCTCGACTACACTGCAGAGTGCAAGAGCATTATGGGAAATGTAGTTCCAAAATATCTGGGGTGCCAAGGTTCGCCATCACTGGCTTAGATCAAACAAATTTATGTGTTAGAATGTCCAGACCTAAATCCAATTGAGAATCTGAGGCAAGACTTGAAAATTACTGTTCACAGATGCTCTCCATACAATCTGACAGAGCTTGAGACATTTTGCAAAGGAGAACGGGCAAAAATGTAACTCTATGTGCAAAACTAGTAGAGGCATACCCAAAAAGACTTGTAGCTGTAATTTCACTTTGTGACAAAAAGCAAGATCTGCAAAATACTCAACATGCCTCTCAGCAAATATCTTGGGGTGTCTACTTTACAAAATTGGGTCATTTGGGGGGAGGGGGGGGGGGGTTGTGCTATCTGGGCATTTCATGGCCTCCAAAAATGTGATAGGTAGTGAGGAGTAAAATAAAAAATGTACACCCTTAGAAAGTCTAAAGGCGGTGCTTGGTTTTCGGGGTCGGGGACGGCGGCAGGTGGGCTCGTTCCCGTAGCTGTACGCCGGCTCTTTTAAGAGCTATAGTAGGCCTGCGCACCAGCTGCATGGCGGGGGAGTCCATGCATGTGGCCAGCGTCCGCAATGTCCCGACCACCCGCGATCGCTCCACAGAGAGCCAAAATGGGGATCTGTCAATGTAAACAAACAGGTCCCCCTTCTGACAGGGATAGAGAGAGAGCATCTGTTCCTACTGATCAGGAACAGCGATCTCTCTCCTCCAGTCAATCCCCTCCCCACACAGTTAGAAACACCTCCCAGGGAACAAATGTAACCCCTTGATCACTACTGTTGACCCCTTCCCTGTCAGTGTCTGTCAGGGACGCACTGCCCGCTCCAGAAGACACGCGCAAACCACAGACTTCACGCATAGATGCACACACTCGCAATTCACGGACATTGCGCATAGATGCGCACACTCACGAATCACGGACTTCGCGCACAGATGCGCGCACTGGCGAATTGCGGTCCTCGCACGCGCATGTTCGCATGCATGCGCATTGGCGCCCAAACAGTCTATAAAAGATGCTTTCAGTATGCCGCCCCTTGCGGTTTGATCTGCTCCTGTTACCCATGTTCCTGACTCTGTGCCTGTATCCTGTTCCTGTGTTTGACGCGGCTTCCTGACCTTGCTTCTGTCTCCAGTCCAGACTTCGGCTTGTTTGACCCTGCTATTTCGTGTGCCTGATTACCTGTTGCCAAGACCCAGCCTGGATTCCGACTACTCTCTGCCTGCCGTTTATGCTGTTTAACCTGATGTGTATGACCCGGCTAGTCTGACTCTGCTTCTGCCTGCAAGCCTACATCTGCCGACCTGCACCCACTGTTCTGCAAACCTGCTCCGGTCCACCGGCACCCATTGCTCTGCAAACCTGCATCTGCTGATCTGCATTCATCGCACCGGCTGGCCTGCATCCGCTGCTCTCCCTGTCTGCTGTTCCAGCTTCCACTTGGCGATACAGCTCCAAGCAGTGAGGACCAAACAGGCACCTTTACTTCAAGGTGCTCTTACCACCACTGTCTCCATTCCAGTGGTCTCTGAGCCGGGGTGGTACGGGAGATCTCCCTCCGCACGTCAGGCTCACATACGAGGTACGTTACAGTGTCATTTATACAGTGATCAGTGCATTTTTATAACACTGATCGCTCTATTAATGTCAGTGGTCACAAAATTGTCAAAGGTATCCGATCTGTCCACGGCTAAAAATCGTTGATCACTGCCCTTACTAAAGAAAAAAAATAAAAATTCAAAAATCTGTAGCCAAGTCCCGGGCCCCTTCAGGCCTAATGGCGACCTCCAGAGTTAGGGACAGTGGACATCCTTCGGTGTAGAGTGGGTTACAAGGCATGGTGGGTGTAATGCAAGGTAGATTGATGGGTGCCAGACACTTCTTGAATGCAAAGAGATTTGTTGTCTCTTAAACAGAACTGTGGGAGAGGGTTAGAGCCAGGACACCCTTTAATAGATGCAATGTTAATTGGCAGACTCAGAAAATTCTATAGGCAGACAGCCGTGCAGGGAAAGGCATTCAGCTAGACTCCATATCTGCATGACTAGGACCGCTGTCTCCTATGGCAACAATCTTGTAACAGTTTCTAAGACAGTTTCAATGAACTATTCCACTTCTTCTACAATCTCCTACTGTAGAACTTCACTCAGTTGAGCTCCCCATCTTTCACTAGACTACCAGATCCGCTAGCCATTGGATCTCCTGAGCTCTTCCAATCTTCTCACTCAGTATCTACCTCAAGCGTCACCCCCGCATTCCCGCTGGGTCCCTATCTTGGCACTCACAGATACTCCTCAAGCATCAACCCGCTGTCCTGCTTGGTCCCTGGCTTGGCACACAATAATGCTCCATAAGCATCACCTCCACTGGCTGGGTCCCTGGCTTGGCACCTGCTGAACTTTTCCCAATTCTTCACCAACCCCGGCTGGTGAGAATACTGCTCAGGTACTTGCTTCAGCTATTTGCAGTGGTCTCCGGTACCAGAGTGGATGGTACCTTAGTGGTGACAGCTTCCCCCTTTACCTCTGACAACAGCTGGTTCTCCAGCCGGCAGAACCCCTACTTCTGGTTTGACTGCAAGCTGCAGTCCCAACCCTACGCTGCTCTCTTGCTTCTGGATAGGCCCTCAGATAGCCTAGCAGCCAGATGTCCCTGGGATAGGCCCAAGGCTTATGGCCTAGCAACACGGGGCATTACAACGCATGTCCACCTAGACAGCCTTCCAGGTGGCACACAGCCCCGATCAGCGATCACCTTACTCCACCCAAATAAATAGGCTCTCCCAGCAGGCCAAAGGACCCAAGAAAATCCCTGCCCATTGGCTGAGACACCCCATTCATCCCTAATCTGTCCTTGCAATGCCCTTGTCTTATCCAATGCCACCAGATACCCAGCCATCTAGTGACAGAAGAGAGAAGTGCAGCAATTCCAGAATTAGGGTGAAATCAATTGACCTCCTATAAATTGGCCAAGGCAACTATTACTTGGCAAATACATTTACTAGCAACCCTACCTAAACATCAGGGTGCTACAAATCTATCCCCTATTTTGTAGACGCTATAACCTTTGCACAAACCAATCAATATACGCTTATTGCATTTTTTTTTTTTTTTTTTACAAAAAATATGTATAGCGAATACATATTGGCCTAAACTGATGAAGAAATGTCTTGTTTTTTTTTGGATATTTATTATAGCAAAAATTAAAAAAAAATTGTTTTTTTTTCAAAATTGTCAGCATTTTTTTTATAGTGCAAAAATAAAAACTACAGAGGTGATCAAATACCACCAAAAGAAATCTCTATTCGTGGAAAAAAAATAACATCAATTTTGTTTGGGTACAGCGTTGCACGACCATGCAATTGTCCATTAAAAGGACGCAGTGCCATATCACTAAGGGAGAAAATCTTCCAGTCCTTACATGGTTAACCATGACCAAACAGGGTTTTATAGCCCCACCTACAGGAGTAGGACACTAGGCAGAAAAAGATTTGGCACCTCCCATGGGCAGTCCTATGGGTCCTAAAACCCCTCCTCTGCTATAGGGCTCCAGTCAGTCACGAACAGTATCAAGAAGAAAACTCCATAGAAGGGTAGGTGCTGTGTCCGTCAATGAACACAGAGAATGGGATTTTACAGTGAGTACAAAAAATCCAGTTTTCTCTTACATTCATTGATGGACACAGCTTCTTCTTCTTTACCATGACCAAAGAGGGATGTCCTCAAGCAGTGCCATAATGAGGGGTGGGCAAACCAACTGGTGGAGAAAAACCCAGGGCAACATGCCAACACTCCAAACTACCCCAAGGCGTGCCCAGGATTCTTAAACCGCCAACTGCAAAGTTTGGCAGCCAAAACTAGCATTAGAAGATGCCAACATCTCAACTTTATAGAACTTAGTAAATGTGTGCACAGAAGATTAGGTCGCTTCTTTGAAAACTTGAGAACAGGAGCCTGATGTCGGAATGCCCAGGGGGTGCTAACCGCCGTGGTGGAGAGTGCCGTAACATCAAAAGGAGGTTCCCGCCCCTTGAAGTGATTGTAAAGGGAGAAAGTTTTTTATGTTAATCGTAAAGAACACATATATGTGTGTGTGTGTGTGTGTGTGTGTGTGTACACACACACACACACACACACACAAAAAAAAACAAAAACATAATAAAGAACAATACTTGAGACCTATAGGTTCCACGGGAGGGGATCCGTAGCATCTAGATGGTAAATATGACAGTCAAATGTAGCTGGGTACACTGGGAAACACTGCATGAGGTAAAGAGAAAAAGTGTCCATGCCAAAAATGAATGCAGCCTTCAACAAACCCATCTATAATTAAGATAAAAAGCCTTCTTTTTGCAGCAGCCCCCCTCTGCCTCCCTAATACTTACCTGAGCCCATCTCTATCCAGCGATGTTGCACAAGAGACTCAGCTGTCCGGGACTCTCCCTCCTCATGGGCTGAGACAGCAGCAAAGCACCATTGGCTCCTGCTGCTGTCAGTGAGCCAATGAGGAGAGGCGGGGATGGGGACGGGCCGCGGCTCCACGTCTGAATGGACACAGGGAGCTGCAGCTTGGGTGCCCCTACAGTAAGCTGCTTACTAGGGGCTCTCAAGAGGAGGGAGAGGCCAGGAGCGCCGGTGAGGGACCCGAGAAGAGGAGGTTCTGAGCTGCTCTGTTCCAAACTATTACACAGAGCAGGTGAGTATAACATGTTTATTATTTTTAAGGAAAAAAACAAGACTTTAGTATCATTTTAATGGTGTATGCCTGTACAATTGCCTGCCAAATCCAACAGGAACAAGTGGTAGAAGAAGCCGCCAGGCATTTCTTTGGACCATCTGTTAGCGCAAAGAGAGAATCGGACCTCCAAAAAGCAGCTGTAACAGAAAGGTACAAGCGAATCTTGCGAATCACGTCCAGGGCATGCAGAACCACCTCTTTAGCGTGCAACGGCTGAGAACATATAGAATGAAGGACAATGTCCTCACCAAAGTAAAAAGCTGACACCACTTTAGACAGAAAAGAAGTGGAAGGCCGAAGTACCACCTTATCCTGTGTAAAACCAGATAAGGCGGCTTACAGAACAAAAGGGAGCCAGCAGCTAGTCCCAGGAGCTGACACTCAGCACACAAAAGTAGCTGGAGCTCCGTTGGCTATTCCAGGCATTCGTAAGAGATATATCCCAAGATTTAACACTCCTATAAGAGGGGGGAGAGACCCACATACAGGATACAGGAGTCCAGGCATGTAAAAAGACAAGGAGGATCCCGTAGGGATCAACCACCTTAGGGAGTACCCGCGCCCCACACCGCATCCATCTAGGTAAGGGGGTGGTCATATACTTACCAATCCAGCAGATCATGCGGGTTAAGCTCCCATGACAGATCCTCCTCTCCACTGAAGTGTGGGGCTGTCAGCCAGGGTTAAGCCCAGTCATATGTGTCCCTGTGAGACATTTAATTCACTGCCCGCCCCAGCCAGGTACACACTCCCCATAGCTGCCAACAGTCCTGATTTTCCCAAGACATTCACTTTTTTTTTTACACTCTTGTCCCGGTCTGCCCATGCCCCAGGAAAAATCAGGGAATTTGGCATTGTCCCAGCAACCCATCACCGGTCGCAGCTCCTGGCTGTGAAGACATGGCCGTGGGGGATCTCTATTTGGCTAGCAGGTCTCTTCTCTTCCGTATGTACAGTGCAGAGGGGAGGGGCAGCTAATTGGCTTCTCTCTTTAGTGTACATGCAGAGCAATTCACTTGTACACCAATGCCGGTTAGCTGTCTGGGTCGGAGGCCCCTCCCCTCTGCACTGTACACATGGAAGAGACCTGCTAGCCAGAGGGAGATCACGCATGTACCACAGAGCTACCGTATGCCCCCCTCTTAGTGAGCTGATAGCAGGCAGAGGTGCAGAGGGAGATGCTGCAGGCACCAGGATGTTGCAGGTGAGTGTTCATCATGGGTTGATCTGCTGGACGGTCTGTGTGTTTGGGGGGGGGGGGGGTACAGAGTACTGTGTTGGAGGTGCACATCAAGTGAAGTCCTGTACCATGTTCTCACACTCTCCTGTACCATTTTCGCATTCTCTCGCCCTCTCCTGTACCTCTTCATTTCAGCACCCGCCTATATCCCCCTGGGTATTTACATTCAGTGCTATTTATTAGTATTGCCCTCACTAAAGATGGCTACAGAGGTCAACCAGGGTTGCAGCATCCAATTGGACAGCTGCTCCCCCGATGACAACTACAGGGGCATCAAAAGACCAAAGCTCCTCGCAACCTTCATTGGCTCTGTACAGTGGCCAGCTTAACAGCGCCAACTACAGAGAAGAGGATAAACTGCATCTGCCTACACACTGCTGTATCACAAAATTCACAGAGCCTGCCTTCTGAACTGCTGAGGAGTTGGAGTTTCAGGAGGTGGAGTCAGTACAGGAATCACTGCTTGTAGGAAGCAAGGTACCATGGGATAGGCAGTCCTTAGAAATTAAAATTTAAACAGCAGGAGAGAAGCTGCAAAGCATGCAGGGAATCCAGGATGTTGTGCAAAAAGATGGCCAACAGACAGGTAGCAGTCATAACGTAATCATAAGGAGATTTTTCAAGTAGGTTTTATTGAACTGTCAAAAAGAACTATTGTTTGTATTGTTATTACAATGCTGATGATATAAAATGAATGTGTATGCTGTCACTATAGAACTTTAATACATTTTCATTTCTCTTTGCAGGTTGGATGTGTGATACTGTATTTGCAGTGTTTTTTTTACCACTCATAGTAACTATTCTGTTTCAAACATTTCATTGTCCTTGCTGTTTTAGAAGTACTTTCCTCATAAGAGAATGACTTCTGTCACAGGCATTAAATTATTAAAGCAATATTTATGCTTTTAATTATTAAAACAGCACAGATGAACTACCTGAATTTAATATACTGTAATATTTCTACAAGGTCATTAGCATTGATGTATGCAATAAAGAGAAAAAAACATTTTTTTCAGAAATAAAACAATATTTTGGAGTCGCTTGGAAAGTGGGGCTCTCCACAATTTTATTTTATTTTTGAAAAGTAATAGCTTTGCATTGAGTTTTATGTCACTTGGAGTGCTTACTTATTTTTTATATCCATCCATTTTGGTCTTGTACCCCTTCTCCTTCATGCCCATGCATGCAGAACTTTTAAAACACATACATTTTACAATTACATATGTGATCTAATATTACATATATGTGTAGCACTAACCCCCGAAGGAGCTGCTGGTTAGTTTTGCGCTTACCGTTACCTCCTGTTTTCCTCATTGTGTGTCTAGGGATTCCCATGGTAGATGGCCCAGTAACTTAGAGACTGACAACAGATCCACTGAATGGATTTTATTTGCAAAAAACTTAGACAATGAAACAGTCTCTTAAATTGGGATCAGAGGGTTGGAAAGGGAAGTTCAGGTACTCTTAAGCCCCATACATACTATCAGATTTTCTGCTGATTTTTTCCTTCATATTTACCAAAACCATATAATATGAGGTCAAACCTGAGGAGTTCCAATGTGTATGCAATCAGGCAGGCCCTTGCACTACATGGTTTTGGTAAATCTGAAGACAAAAATCAGCAGAAAATCAGATAGTGTGTATGGGGCTTTAGTGTCAAAGTCAAATTTGTTAAGGGACTTGGTTACTTTGACTGCATCCTGAGAATAGCCATTCGCAACTGGATGATCACTCAGGTTGGACAGTCCCTCTCTCACAAGGCCTAGCAGCCAACAAGGTGCTTATTCAGAAACAAGTCTCTGCCACACTGACGTTGTTGTAGAACATACAAGATAATGTCTCTGCCACAGACGTTGTTGTAGAACATGTAGAAAAACTAAGCTTGAAACACTTGTAGGATACCTGGTTCTTTCAGCCAGCTTGGCAATATCCACAAGACCGGATTCTCTCGGTTACTTCAGCCCTTCCAGGCTCTTACTAAGAAGCCAACTCATACATGGTCTTCCTCTGAAGAGTCCTCCCCTGGAATGCTTGAAGTTACTGGGTCTCTCCTGAACTGGAGACGGCACCCAACCACCTCAGAATCCTTCTCTTAGATTCCTTGCCTCGGGCTAGCCAGCCCCGAGACATCAAAGTTGGGTGGATCCGCACCCCAAGCCATAGCCTTCCTGGGGACTGGTCAGGAGGACCAGGACCATGAAGTCAGTACATCATTCTGGACCAGAAACCCCGAACCACATGACGTCCACATCTTAAGTACCCTCTCCCAGAAAGCACAGCGAGAGCGTCCCTCCCACTGGGCGGGCTCTGAGAGAGAGTAACTTAAGCACCTAACCAGAAAATAATTCCATGCCTGCCAGAAGAGACAGTGCCCCCTGTGGCCAGGCTGAACTTCTCATGGTCCAGTCAGACTGATGCTGAAGTCTAATTTAGATAATTGCACCCAAACCAAACTGCAGTTTAGGCAATTCTAACTTTTGAAAAAAACGCATAGCACATGCTCTTCAGGAGCCGCTGCTACATATGCAATTGTCAATAATGGTTTTACCCTCTTGCAATTTAGAGTTTATACTACAGCAGAACTAAACCCTCCTATCCTTTTCAGTCAGGGAGGTTGCCATCTTATCCTCTGTTTGATCTGTGTAGCAGTGTAGTTGCCACTAGTAACAAACATTCACCATATCACCCCGCTGCCAGACTCTCATACATCACTTGCAGAGACAATGAAAAGTAATTTGCTGTGTTTTGTTTATTGGAGGATACAGCTTGGTTGGGGAAAAGGGTATATGGGATGCAGATAGAATAGATCACTTTGCCATCATTTTCATAGATTATCACATAATTTGAGCCTAAAGGAATGATGCAAATGTGTAACAGCTACAGTCTTTTACCTGCATCATCATGCAGACCATTGCTCCTCCTCTGCGTAACTCCTGCAGACTATTGCTTCCAGAACTTCCTCATCTATGACCGTGTAAAGATGAGAACATCACCCTTGACTGTGTAAGGGAGATGTTCCCAGAAATCCTTTCCTCCTTTCCTCCTGCACAAACTTATATTGTAGTGTATTCATTTCTTGTCACATCTGTAAGCAAAATAACCCACTCTGAATAGTTTCTCATGCTGACTGGTTGCTTGCTGCTACTAGGCCAGAGGCCTGCAGTACCTCTCCCAAGAGGCCTAGTAGTTTAAAAGCATGTTCTGAATGGTGGCAGGGCTGGTACAAGGATCGTTGACACCCTAGGCGAAACCTAATTTTGCCGCCCCCCGGCTGCGCCCATGACTCCACCTTACCCTGCCCTTGCTACACGTGACCTATCTGACCCCTACACTGACCCCTTGACACATAAACTAATCCGCTTGACTCCTACTTCCTGCACTACTCACATCACACTGACCCCTACACTGACCTACCTGATAATCACACCGACCTACCTGGCACCTACACTGCCAATCACACATACACTGACCATCACGCTGACCATCACACTGACCATCACGCTGACCATCACACTGACACATACACTGACCATCACGCTGACACATACACTGACCATCACGCTGACACATACACTGACCATCACGCTGACACATACACTGACCATCACACTGACACATACACTGACCATCACACTGACACATACACTGAAAACACATACACTGAAAAATCACACTGACACTGACACATACAAATACCCTGACACTGACACATCACACTGACACATACACTGGCACTGACACATACACTGGCACTGACACATACAATGGCACTGACACATACAATGGCACTGACACATGCACTGACACATGCACTGGCACTGACACATACACTGACACATACACTGGCACTGACACATACACTGGCACTGACACATGCACAGGCACTGACACATGCACTGACACTGACACATGCACTGACACTTACACTGACACATACACTGACACACATCACACTGACCTACCTGACTCCTACTTCCTGCATTACTCACACACAAACCCCCTCCATACAGCTCAATGTAGATCGGGGAGGATCCATCCTCCTCCTTACCCCTGCTCTTTGATGCTGCCTTCAGCGACCATCATCCGGGCCTCTCCGACTCCTCTGCACTGGGTGTGCAGAATTGTTCAGGAGTCCACGCCAGCGCCATCCACCCGCTCCGCCTCCACGATGTCCCGCCGGGGCCACGCCAGCGCCGTCCACCCTGCTCCAAGATGTCCCCGCCGGGCAGAAGGTCAGCTGACTGACCTCTCAATGCTCCCATCTCCGCCAAGCCCCGCCCCTCCGCTGCACTCACACAGACACACAGCGCCGCTCCAGAGGGACAGGCTGGAGCAAAGGAGTCCCAGAGCGGCGCTGTGAGATAAACCTGTGTGAGCACAGTGTGGCGCTCAGCGGGAAACGTGGGGGATTGGTGGCGCCGGCGGCACACCACGGGGGGGGGGGCGAGAGATCAGGAGGGGAGCTCACACTGGACAGAGGCCATGGTTGTGCCCTAGGTGGTAGTGCGCCCTAGGTGGCTGCCTACTTTGCCTAGTGGTAGCGCCGGCCCTGAATGGTGGACTACTGTTCCCAGCAAACCTAACTTGCAAATCCTGTGCCCTCAGGCCACATCGATTTGACACAACTCCTCACAGTCTCTTCTCTGATCCAGGACTCCTTATTAATGACCGTGTAATGATAAGGACTTCGCCAATGACCGTGTAAGGCTCCTTTCACACTGGGACGGGAGCTGCATCGGCGGTAAAACTGCACTATTTTTAGCACTGCTTTAGCATTGTTTTAGCGACGGTATTCGGCCACTAGTGGGACGGTTTTACTCCCCTGCTATCAGCCGAGAAAGGGTTAAAACCACCACAAAGCTCTGCTGCAGCAGCGATTTGCCGGCGGTATAGCCACGCTGCCCCATTGATTTCAATGGGCAGGAGCAGTGTATACACCGCTCCTTCACCGTTCCAAAGATGCTGCTACCAGGACTTTTTTTAAGGTCCCGCTAGCGCAGCGATCCAGTGTGAAAGCCCTTGAGGCTTTCACACCGGAGACACAACAGCGGCTGTTTCAGGGCTTTCTCTGCCCTGAGTCCATGATGGAGAACTTAATTGGAACGTACGTTCCGACAGTTTCATCTGCCCCTCTGCTCCAGGAATTCCACCAATGACCATGTAAAGGTGAAGTTCCCTCACAGTTCTCCCCGGGTCTCCTCCTGCAATCGCCCCCCCCCCCCCCCCGCTGCTGTCTAGTACTCTATTCTCCACTTCTCTCAGCTGACAACTCCCCCCCAGTGGCATGTCTCCTCAGCTTATATGGGAGGCCCGCCCCCTGCCAATACCAGTTGGGGATTGGTCAGGGCTCCCACATGAGCTTCCTGCCACTCCAGTTCTAGGCCCTGCCCCTCTTACAGAACATTCTCCCTCAAAGCAGGGGAGGTGCCTCAGAACTAGAGCACTGGTGGTCACACCCACTGCTACTCTAACCACTCCCTGCCCCCAGATTAAAACAATTACCTGTGCTGACAGTTTACCTAGCAAAAATCCTATGCTAGCACCTACCTATTGGTAGAGGGTGCTACATATGCAAATGTCATGGAGCTGCATATGTGATTAGTTATGACTCCAGCCATTTGAAGGTTTGACAGTTTGGTTGAAAGCACAAGCATATGTGACAGTTAGCATTTCAGCATGCCACGATTGTAACACTTTTTTTGAAACCGATAATTTGATGGGTTTAGATCGGCTTTAAATTCTGTCACATCCATCAGGTCTAACAATCTAAGGAGATGCCATAGAACAGCAGAACAGGGGTGCCTGTACGATGCTTTTCATTTTGGAGGTATTTTGTTTCTGATTTCAATCAGTGTAAGACCCACTTAACCACTTCAGCCCCAGGAGGTTTTATCCCCTTAATGACCAGGCCATTTTTTGCAATACTTCCTTGCATTATTTTAACTGACAAATGCGCGGCGTGCGACGTTGTACCCAAACAAAATTTATGTCCTTTTTTCCTCATAAATAGAGCTGTCTTTTGATGATATTTGATCACTGCTGCGGTTTTTATTTTATGCGCTATAAACAAAAAAAGAGCATCAACTTTAAAAAAAAAGCAATATTCTTTATGTTCTGCTATAAAACATACCCGATAAAAGTATGTAACAAAATCTAATTCCTTCATCAATTTAGGGCAATTTGTATTCTGCTACATATTTTTAGTAAAAAAAAAATCCCAATTAGCATATAGTGATTGGTTTATGCAAAAGTTATCGCTTCTACAAACTTGAATATTTTTATGGTATTTTTATTTTTACTAGTAATGGCAGCGCCCAGTGATTTTTAGTGGGACTGCGACATTGCGGTGGACACATCAGACACTAAGTGACACTTTTTGGGGACCAGTGTTACCAATACAGTGATCAGTACTGAAAAAATGCACTGTCACTGTGTAAATGACACTGGCAGGGAAGGGATTAACATCAGGGGCAATCAAAGGGGTTAAGTGTACTCCTAGAGAATGCTTTCTAACTGTGTGTGGGGGATTGACTGACTTCAGGAAGAGAGAGCCATCTGTGTTCCTGATTAGCAGGAAGACAAAATCTCTCTCTCCCTATCTGACAAAATGACGGTCTGCCTTGTTTATATAGGCAGACCTCCGTTCTTCCTCTCCTCTGAATGATTGCAGGCGGCTGGTGCCCATCGCCACCCCAGACCCAGAAGTCGCAAACAATGTACAGGTACATTCGTGTTTCGTGCAGCCAGGCTGCCCTGCTGCAGTATATGTACGGTGTGCGGTCCGGAAGTAGTAAAAGTGGAAGTTTAATTTGAAAATGAAGTCCTGCTAGATCACTTTAGGCTGGCCCCTTTTGCAGTTATAGCTATCTAAATCATTGTCTAAATGTCTAAAACACTGTCTCACCCTGCTCTGCACATGCTCAGTTGCTCTCCATTTTTAGGCAATGCCTAATTTGTAGAGGTCAATCTGCCAAGAACCTTAAAGCAGAATCAAACTCTCCTATCCTTTACAGCCAAGAAAGCTGCTTCTGTTTGATCTGCAACTGCCATGGTGCTGCACATGTGATCAGTTATGACAGCAGCCATTTGAAGGTTTGACAGTTTGGTTGAGGACACATGCAAATGTGGCAGTTAGCAGTCCTGGCATGCCAGTAATGTAACTGTTTTTTGAAACGGTTAAATTAATGCGTTTATTTTGCTTTATGATTTACTGCTGTTCAAGGGGTTCTGGGCTTCAGCAAAATGGCAGCCTCCAGCAAGAAGAAACAGGAGCAATACTGGCGGCAATTTACATCACACACTCATTTTGGCAGCATAATTATTCATGTGAATTATATGTTCCTTGCTAAAGGACTTTTTTTTTTAAATCAACTTGTTATGGGTAAAGTTCCACTTTAAATATGGTGGCAGTAGTTTGCTGCGTGGGGACATAACTGCATAAATGCTTCAACAATGTTTTTTTCCCCAGCCAGTCATTCTCCAGGATAGCACATGAGAGATGGAGGGAGGCATCTTCCACTGAGTCAGGAAGCACATAATACGAATCTTGAAAAGGAGGCCCTTCATAAGTACTGGTCAGCTATAGTTTTGCTCCTGTGTGCATCCATGCGTGTTTGTCCACGCTTTTATGCACATATGATGTTGAGCGTAAATGCATTCTACTGGTGAGAATATTAATTTATTCTGGTCATTTTTAAGGCATTTACACGCATACACTAGGGTTACTACCTCATCCCTTTAAACCCGAACACATATGAATTACACAGGTTCTGAGGTTCATTAAATGCAGATAAGGCAACAAGTGAGTTTAATTACCACCTTAATCAGCCACAGAACCTGTGTAATTAATATGTGTTCGGGTTTAAAGGGATGAGGTGGCAACTCTAGCATACATGTGTAAATTATGCCCATAAGCTCTGCTCTAAGCACACCTTTGATTCTTTGTTTTTAATTATATTTTTATTACATTTCAAAATGATATAACAGTAGAAAGCACAAGTACAATGACCTGAGCTTCATGTTGCCCTGCATACATAGAATAGTAAAGTAAAACAACTTACATAGTGTAGGCCAGGGGTGCCCAACCAGTGGCGCAGGGGCCACATGTGGCCGCGGAGCCTTTTGATGTGGCCCACGACCTCCTGCTTTGGGATAGCAGGTTCTCAAGACCAGATTATGGGCTGCCGACCCACCATCCCAGAGCATCAATGTTTTAAATGAAGCAAGCGGCTGCGGAGGGAGCAGAGCAGCCTTTGCAGATGCTTCCTGTATAGCGCCGGCTCCTGTCCCAAGCGGAGCGATACCAAATGCATTCTGCCTGGAACAGCAACAGCTACCAAGTTGCTTAAGTGGCCCTCGCACTTCAAAAGGTTGGGCACCCCTGGTGTAGGCAATAGATATGTACAAACGGCTGCACACAGTAGTGAAAGACAATCAAGAGTCCAACAATACTGTTTACCTGTAACTGAATATAACATTATGGCAAGAGAGCAGTGAGGATATAATAGGAATGATAAACATTGGGTCTGGACATGATTTATATATGGTATGATGAACCCTTTCCCAGTCCGCATCTCCAACAAGACTCTGACAGTATCGAATTATAGGCTTGTAAAATCTCGAGCATTTTATACCAATACATGAATATATCCTTATACATCTCCCAGAAGAATGACTTAGAGTAGCTGCTGAGCCCCAGATTTTATTCCAACATTTGCAGCATCCCCCAGGACTGTGACATAATAATGGACGGGGTCACCATGTGACATCACCCGGTGACCCCACCCCCTTATGCCTATATAAGTGGCCGTGCAACGCGTTCCTGGCATTGCAGCCGGAGAGAGCGTCGTGTCAACATCGGAAGAAGAGAAGAAGGGAAGAAGAAGGCAGTGACAGCAGCTAACGAGAAGACCGGGCCAACGGTAGTAAAAGAGCTGGAAGAAGATAGCGAAGGCCCGGCAAAAGAACCGAAGAGCAGGACAAGACCCCTGAAGTCAGAAGAAGACCCCTGGACGGCGGCGACGACGAAGGAGAAAGCCGGGCTCCTCCTCTAGTAAAAGAGCAGAAGATAGCAGAGGAGCCTGGCAAGAAGACCCCCAAAGTCGGAAGCTGACTAATAAACTACTTTAAAAACCTGTGTTGTGTGTTTTTTATTTACTTTTTCCCCAGGTGAATTGGTAGGGATACATCATACCCCTACTCATTCACATAGGGTGGGAGTCGGAATCTGGGGGCCCCCTTATTAAAGGGGGCTCCCGGATTCTGATAAGCCCCCCCGCCCGCAGACCCCCCGATATCCAACAGCCAGGGTTGTCGGGAAGAGGCCTTTGTCCTCATCAACACGGTGCTTTGGGGTGGGGGTGCTAGGCCTGTCTACTCTCGTTAAAAATTAACGGATTTTACTCCATGTGTGGGCAAGTCCGTTCATTTGAAAATTCAGCCAGAAAAGTCCTATCGTTTGTGTGCGTGTGTGGGCAAGTTCGCTCGTTCCGAAAGCCCGGCGGATTGTCCGCCAGATAGTCTGATCGTGTGTACGCGGCATTGCTGTTGACTGACTCGCTACTTCTGCTGGCAATTACTCAGTCATGCAACACTGTACCTATATGAAATCTTTGTCCTTTTCTTTACACAAATAGAGCTTTCCTGACTGACTCCATAGCAGCATACATATGGGTTAATCCTGCCTCCACTCTTCCCCTATAGGACCCCACTCCCATAAATCTTTGCTCCGAGGCAGAGGCCACGTTCCTTTTTTGTCCTCCTCCTAAGGATCGGTTTGGTTATTTGACTAGCTGAAGTTTTTCCCCTCCACAATCAAGAGTGGCCAACGGCAACCACTGGGAAGACAGGACGTGATATTCCGATATGACTTAGCTATTAGCAGGGTATGGAGTGGGAAAACGAAAGAGGCGATGGAATAGCTGAAGCCTGGCTATTGGCAGGCAAGCGGCGCAATGGCCAAATAGTACAGCTATTAGCAGGTGGCCCTATCTATCCCAAGTACAGCGTGATCAGCCTACCTGGTCCGGTTTGATTGTGGAAGCAGGATTGAATTGCAGATCATTGTCCATGCCATGTGCGGTGATGTATACTTTTATATTACATATTTCATGGTAGCAGTTTGTCTGTTTTTCTACTTTCTTTCCTGGCTCTAATGTCTTCCAGTCTATGGCAGCTGGAGTGCATTGGCATTCCAAGCCGCTGATTTCTCTTCCGGCCGGGCGTCTATGGGTTACTCTTGCCCAGGGGCTCAACGCATGGGCGACCTTTCAGTGGAGTAATTCAATCAGCAGTCAGTACTGTTGATATTGGGATTTCTCTGTGGGCAGCTTGCAGCAGTTTCCCTAAATGCTGTGTGCAATCACCACAGGTATATGCTCTGCATTAACACCCTGGTATGATGCCTCTGTGTGTTTCTGCTATGATTTGATCACCTGTGCAGGTTGTCTGTCTGTCTGTGCAGTTCACACTGTGGATGTATTACTGCCCCCCCCATGTGGCCAGCCCTTGTGTAGCAGGTATGAGAGGGTGGATTTAACCCTTTCCTTTCCTTGCTGACCTGGGTACTTTTTGGGTTCTTTAACCATTTCCTTTCTACCCTATTCTGCTTTTATGTGTCCTTCTAGGTCAGATTGACAATACATGGCACAAGATGATAAAGACCTCATTAGGTCACAACATTCCTCTTCCAAATGTATTTGGCATAGGTGAGCTTAAAGGTCTAGCCTTCATAGCAGAAGCTATGAATCCTACATGCACCCACCGTTATGTCAGCCGCTCCAAAGAGTGAGTTTGCTGGGGATGCAGGACTCAGGTTCCAGAGGGTAAGTTTCTATGTGAGCAATGCTAAGCCCAGGCGGTTTAGAAAAGGGTGATTCCCAGCAAATGGAATCTCTGGTGAGGCGCTTGGTGCAAGAATCCCTTTAAAGAGTGGGATACAAGTCACACACAAAGTTCAACGCGCCATTGCGGCGGGCTCTCCCACTAGGATGACTAGGAAGAACTGGATCTGTATCAACCAAGCCATCCATCTATGAAGACCTCAGGCAGTGAGGCAGAGAGAGATGAGTCTCTTTACCCTGGTAATGCCTTTTTGCTCAAGGCAATGATAAGTGTATTTAACGGAATAGAACCTGTAGAGTATCCTGCAAAGCAAGAGGAAGTTCTGTAAGCACCTTGGGCTCCATTTTCCTTTAGGTCGTCTTGTCATGCGACTTGGACACCACTGATTTCAATCGCACCCGTTCCAATCTATGCAAATTAAAGTTGCAGTGACACTGGGAAGGTTCCTGCACTACTTTGGAGCACCTTTTTATGCAGTGTTGATCCAAAGACTGTACATTTGGTTCGGGGCTGCACTCAGAATTGTATCGGTAGCACTCTAAATCATGTGACTTTAGGGTCACAATAGTGGAGATGTAGCCTTAGAGCAGGGGTGTCCAACCTTTTGAAGAGCAAGGACCACTTAAGCGACTTGGTAACTGGTCGCGGGCCACAATAAGTGGAGCGGACAGAAGACAGATCTGTGTCAGCTCTGTATATGCAGAGCGGACATGGACACAGCCCACTCTACTCTGTGGGCCCCCCTATCCGATCCAACCAGATGTAAGGGGACGGATCCCCTTCTGTTCTTTTTTTATTTTTTTTTTATTTTTTTTAATGGATCGGATTGGAGGTAGGTGGGTGCAAATGGACACAAGTCCGTTTACATCTGCCACTCCATAGAGGTGAATGGAGGGTCCGCGTGGGTTGAACCGATCATGTGAAAGGGGCCTAAGGCTGCTTTCACACTAATGTGCCCCAGTTTACCTGTACTGCGGGTGCAGTACAGTGCACCTGTGGATTTCCTGAAGGTTAGCTGCACTTTGCCATTGATGTCTATTATATCCTGCAGGTGTGGTGCACTTTCTGAAAGCGCACCAAACCCACAGGTAGTAACAGAAGTCTATGACTGAAAGTGAAGGTAACCAGAAGGTGCAATGCGCTGCACCTGCGGATCAGTTTGAAAGCAGCCCAGTAACCACTGCAGAACAGATATGCCCATAGATACACTGTTTTAGTAATAAACTTACCTTTAATAACAGTCTTCCATTCAGGTATCGCTGGCTGTTGCTGTCCCAGGCAGAATGCATTTGGTATCGCTCCGCCTGGGACAGGAGCCGGCGCTATACAGGAAGCATCTGCAAAGGCTGCTCTGCTCCCTCCGCAGCCACATGCTTCCTCTACCGCTGGCTTCATTTAAAACATTGATGCTCTGGGATGGTGGGCAACCCACGATCTGGTCTTGGGAGCCTGCTATCCCAAAGCAGGAGGCCGCAGGCCACATCAGAAGGCTCCGTGGGCCACATGTGGCCCCCGGCCACTGGTTGGGCACCCCTGCCTTAGAGATAGTGTTCTATTTTTCCCAATTCCTAACAGAACTTGGGGGACATCATTTTGGATGAGTGGAGCAAGGTCGCAAGATATACCTCCCTTCTGAGCAAACATATTGTTTTTCCTTGGAAGATGCAGTGAAGTCAGCCTAGGCTCTTGTGGCCATGTTGAAAAGGATAAAAATTTGGATGGAGAATGTGGATGCAGTATTCAAGAGTGTTTTCAGAAACTCTATAGTTCAGGAGCCAGAGCTGGTGTCGGTGACCATGATGAGGCTCCAATTGACATAATCTGCATAGTGGCGCAGCTTATGGTCTTGTCAGTTACGTAAAGTGAGTGCTATGGCTGGGACCTGGGCTTGCTGATCCCGCCTCTAACAGGCGTAATATAGCATTCCCTTTAACCACTTGGGATCCGCGCTATTGCCAAATGACGGCATTAGCGCGGACCTACATTTCTGGGACTACGTCTATTGACGTCGTCCCGTGTACGAGCGGCCTGCGCGCCCCCTGAGGGGCGCGCGCGGCGCGCTCTGTGATCGGCGAGTCCATGAGACTCGCCTGATCACCGATCCGTGCAAGGGGTCGATCCCGACACCTTATCACGTGATCAGCTGTCAGCCAATGACAGCTGATCATGTGATAGAACGGAGCCGGTAATCGGCTATTATTCCTCCTCGCGCTGACAGCGCGAGGAGAAAAAAAAAAAGCCGATCACCGGCGGCCGTGATCGGGACATCAGTCCCGATCACGGCCATCAATACAAGGGACCACCTGCCAGTGCCCACCTGCCTCCCGCAGTGCCATCCTGAAGTAAAAGTAAAAGTAAGTGCCCCCCGTCAGTGCCCATAGTGCCCACAGTGCCACCCACAGTGCCACCCACAGTGCCCACAATCTGCCTCAAAGGTGCTGCACCCCAGTGCCGCCCAGCAGTGCCGCCCTTCAGTGCCCAGCAGTGCCACCTATCAGAGCCACCTATCAGTGCCACCTATCAGTGCCCATCAGTCCCATCTATCTGTGGTACCTATCAGTGCCCATCCGTGCCACCCATCCGTGCCACTTATCCGTGCCACCCATCCGTGCCATCTTATCTGTGCCCATCTTTGCCCATCAGTGCCGCCTTATCTGTGCCTATTAGTGCCGCCTTAACTATGCCTATCAGTGCCCACCAGTGCAGCCTATCAGTGCCCACCAATGCAGCCCATCAGTGCCCACCAATGCAGCCTATCAGTGCCGCCTAATCAGCGCACTTCAATGAAGGAGAAAAATGACCCGTTTGCAAAATTTTATAACAAACTATTAAAACATGATTTTTTTTTTTTTGCATTTTTTTTGTTTGTTTAGCAAAAAATAAAACTCCGAGCTGTAACTAAATACCACCAAAAGAAAGCTCTATTTGTGGGAAAAAAATGATAAAAATTTCATTTGGGTACAGTGTTGTATGCCCGCGCAATTGTCATTCAAAGTGCATCAGCGCTGAAAGCTGAAAATTGGTCTGGGACTGAGGGGGGTTTAAGTGCCCAGTAAGCAAGTGGTTAAAGAAGCTTCATCTTTGGCAAGATGGATAACACCGCAACCTGGGCCACAGTTGGCAAGTTGGGGCCCTGCCTCTGGACCGGTGCCTGATAGGCCGGAAGTCAACAGTCTAGAGAAAAAACCTTTGGAGTGTGCGAGGGTCGCACGTTTTCACAGACCAGGTTGGGATTTTAGGACAATCTGGTGTGGAGACCAGATTTCCCCTCAGAAGTATGCTAAAGCTTGAACTTAGGCCTCAGACTATTGGGATGTAAAAATGGTCTCATGCTTTACGTAAGTCACTGGTGTCGCAAAATGCTGCTTCGTCAGTCTCTGAATGCGAGAGATTTCAGGGCAGGTATACTCGCTCTTCTTTATAGTCATAAAGAGGAACAGCTTGCGGAGGGCGCTTTTGGATTTTGTGCACCTGAGACAATTTTCAGCAAGGGAGAAGTTCAAGGTGGAAACATTGTCCCTGATTCAATGGGGAAGGGGGGGGGGGGGTCCAACCTGGTGACTGGCTTGTTTCCAATAGTCCTAAAATGCTTACTTTCATGTGCCCATCGTATAAAACCTCAGTGAGTTCCTTCGGTTCACTGTAGGTTAAGACCATCTCCAGCTCCAGCCATTTGGGCTTTCAATATCACCCTGTGTGTTTTCTGGGTCTTATTGGTTGTAATCGTCTTTATCAAAACAAGGAGCATACACCTGCATAGTTATGTGGATGTCCTTCTCCTGCTGTCCTAAAACAAAGGGCAGCTGTTGGAGCCCAGAGCTCAGGTCTTTTCATTGCTTTTTATTCGTCTGGCAGCTAAATCTGAAAGTCATCTGGAGCCCACTCAGTCTCTTGCGTACCGCTGGGCTCAGTTCAATATAATCAAGGGGACCGTTGCCTTGACTCTGGATCTCGATGTTCTGGAACAGAATACTCCTGGCTCTGTCTTCAGTCCACCCGCGCACCATTCAGTGTCTAAAATGGTTGGCATTATGGTGTCTACGGTTCCAAGGGTCAAGTGGAAGGTGGAGAAGGTGGCCCTTCCAGAAGGGGTTTCTCCAGCAGTGGAAGCCAGGAAGCTATTCTCAGGTCATCTACATAACCTCAGTCACGAGAGTGAGTGCCCTGGTGGCTGCAATGGAAAAACTGTCTCATTTGCCATTCCATTGCCCCATTTCCTAGTTCACAAACACGTCTGATGCTAGCAATACAGAATGAGGGGGCTTGCTGCCTGCTGGGGATAGCTCAAGGCAGGCAGGACTGTCAATTTCACAAAATTGTGTTGAACATTCTGAGGCTACAGGCCTTTTACCATATAACGAAGGGAGCGTCAGTGCTCTTAGGACTACGATGGTCTAATACATTAAAAGACAAGGGAGGATTCACAGTCTGTTCTCTATTACAGAAAGCGGAGCCAATTATGTCCTGGACTCAGAAGAATTGAGCCTACATCTGTCCAAAATATTATAGCAGATTTTCTTTCTAGAGTCCAGTTGGACAACAATGAATAGTCTGTACATGTGGAGGTTTTCAGGCACAGATGCCCTGATGGATCATTGGAAATAGGACCTGTGCATTTCCTCCTGTCCTGGTCAACCTCTGGGTTCTACGAAGACTCCAAACAGGTTGTGGAAGTAGTGGCAATGATGCACCTTCTCAGGCCAGACCTTCCCTCTGGGTGCAATTCTACATCCATGTCCAGCACAGTTGCATCTGACGGCCTGGTTCTCGAGATTGGAAGTCCTCAGCTGCTTCTCCAGAGTCATCTCCGCTCCCTTAATCAATACAATACAGGGCACTTTCGCCCCCTTCCTTCCCAGACCAATTTTCAGCTTTCAGCGCTCTCGCACTTCCAATGACAATTGCGTGGTCATGCTACGCTGTACCCAAATGTCATTTTTATCATCTTGTTTGTACAAATAGAGCTTTCTTTTGGTGGTAATTATTCACTACTCCGTTTTAAATTTTTTGCAATATAAGCGAAAAAAGAGTGGAAATTTGGAAAAAAAACAATATTTTCTTCTTTCTATTTTAAAAGAAATCCAATAAAATCGAATTTTGTCACAAATTTAAGCCAAAATGTATTCTGCTACATGTTTTTGGTAAAAAAACCATTCTGTTAAGTGTATAATAATTGGTTTGTGTGATCACGGACATATATACGCAAATGATCATGTACAGATGTGCTCAGGTGATCACGGACATGTGTGCAGCCAATCATTGGGACATGTGATTTTACTGGGACATATGTGGGGGACTGGTGTTTTGGGGACATTGTGTGGGGTGGGGACATGTGTGTTTACACTGTGTGGTGACACTAGACTGGTGATCAGTGAGTAAAAAGCTGTAAAAAAAACAGTTCATACTCACTGATCACCAGCTGGCTGCAGCGATCCGCTCTCCTCTCCTCACCGACAACTACTGTGCGAGGAGAGCCGATTGCCTAGCAACTGGCTCTGTGTTTACATCCCATGATGGCTGTAATTGGACACGGCTGTCATGTGATCAGGAGGGCCAATCACAGAGCCCTCCTGCCAATCAGAGATGAGCCGTGTCCGGGTGACACAAGTGCATCAGGATCACGCCGCTGCGCGGGCACATGCCCGCGCGGTCCCCCTTCTTCTGAGGGACATTCCTGAACATCCACTCAGAAGGAGAGAGTGCCCAGCTGGCCTTTATATACATTGGCCAGGTGGGAAGTGGCTAAATACTAGAAGAATAAAAGCAAACAAAGTTTATGGGAGAATCTGGTCAAAGTTGGTTGACATGTCTGCTGCTGGCTGATCATGTAGTGACCTAGAAGTTCTAAATATTCTAGGCTTCCTCCAGTTGGATTTAGATCTGGCTCTATTAGTCAGCTCCCTCAGTGTTAATTGTCAGCTTTATCAGCCTTCACATGTGTATCCCAGTCTAGGCATCTTTTCCTGTCCAACAATTCTTCAAGGGATTAGCTAGAATCGGAGATCGGAGTAAGCGGAGGTTTTCCAAATGGGGTCTCCCTCTTGTTCACAACTCCCCCTTGGGAATTGGAGCGGAGTGTTCTAGGGGTGTCTACATTAAAGGCCTCTCTGTCAAGTTTTTTCCTGGCCATCACGTCGGCATAAAAAGCTTTCGAGATTGATTCACTGGTCATGGAGAGCTTTTGTTACGTTCTTTCCAGTTTGAGTGGTGCTGTTACCTATGCTTGACTCAATTCCCAAGGGTGCATGAGTCTTTCATGGGAGCCAAGAAATTGTTCTGCCAACCTTTAGAGCTTTAACTTGCATCCTTTAGACGGGGGAGAGGGCCCGCTGTGGCTTAGTTGGTTAGTTAGAGAGGGAATCCTGAGTTGACTCCCAGCAGTGCCTTCCTTTAGTTCTAGGAATCCCTCAGATATTGTGAAGTTATATCTATAAAGCTACAACTTTCTTCAGACTTTTGAACACCTGTTCATTCTTTTGCTGGAAAGGAAAGAGAAGCGGGCCTCATCTAAGATGATTGTGGTACAGATTGCCTAGGCCATCCAACAGGCTCACACAGCCAGGGGCTTGGCTCCTTTGTAGGTAGTGTCTGCTCACTCAACCAGGAGTGGGTCTACACCTGGGGAAGCTTCACAGCATGCGGTTCCAAAGTAGACTGTAGGGCGACCTTGTGGCCCTCAATCAATACGTTTATGTCATGGTTATGCAGTGATCTTCCTGTGTTTGCTTACCTCCCCTCATGTGTTCAGACTAAGAGGCCAGCCACTTCCACCTGGTGGTTTTTATAACCCCTCCTCTAAGCATGGCTCCACCCCAGGCCCTATCAGGGAACCCTATATTAACCTGTGCACTGCAAGCCATCAGTGCTGATCAACCATTGTATATTCATTGTGTATTTGGCTTCCTGGTTCCTGCTTGCCGTGTGCTCTTCGTTTGTCTCTGTTACCGACCTTTGCATGTTCTCAATGATTCCTGTCTGCTTGTGACCTTGACCTTTTGGCATGTCCCTGACTGCCTGTGACCCTGAACCTTTGGTGTGTACTCTGTTCCTGTCTGCTAGTTGCCCTGACCTCTGCCTTATCCCCTTACTATTCTTGTTCCAGCCTGCTGCTTCCTTCTCCTGTAGTCTACTGTGAGTGTGAGCTGTGAGACCTTAGGGGCTGCGACCTGGAGCCAGACTGCAGCCAAGTCCATCCTCACCACTGGAGGCTCTGGTGAACACCTGCTGGCTCTTAGACTCCACGCCCTGGGGAATCTATGCTCTAGAGATCTGTGTTAGTGATCCAGTAGACCTGTGTCCTGAATCTCCCTGGGTATAATCCGCAGCAGTCACTCCTAAGGTCCACTACCTAGCGGTGCACTTCCGACTCCTACGGAGTGCATCTGTCACCTGGTCTCAGGTGACCTGACAGTTTACTATTGTGTAGAGTCTGCTTCCTTATCCTCTGTTGACGGTACAAATTAAGGCCTGTGGGCGGGCACTGCCCGCCCATACATATTCTGCTATGGAGTCGGTCAGGAAAAACTGACAATTTCCTAACAAATGCATACTGTAATTTTCCTTTCCTGATGGACTCCATGGCAGCAGGAGCCCCCCCCCCCCAGTGTCTTGAGGAGGCTAGTTATGGAACGCAGCCTCTGGCTCAGAGAAAAGATTTATGGGAGTGGGGTTCTATAGGGGAGGAGCGGAGGTGTTATTAACCCATACGTATGCTGCCATGGAGTCCATCGGGAAAGGAAAATTATGGTAAGTATTTGAAAGGAAATTTTCCTTTTTCCTTTGGTGGTATTTAATCACCACTTTATTTTTTATTTTTTGTGCTATAAATGAAAAAATACCGATCATTTTGTAAAAAAATAAATAAATAAATAAAAACATTTCTTTATCTCTGTTATAATATTTTGCAAATTAGTAATTTTTCTTCATAAATTTTGGCCAAAATTTATACTGCTACATATCTTCGGTAAAAAATAACCCAAATGAGTGTAAATTATTTGATCTTTGTGAAAGTTATAGAGTTTACAAGCTATGGTGCCAATCATGAAAATTGATCACACCTGATGTACTGACGGCCTATCCAATTTCTTGAGGCACTAACAAGCTAGGAAAGTACAAATACCCCCCAAATTACCCCTTTTTGGAAAGTAGACATTCCAAGGTATTTAGTAAGAGGCATTGTGAGTTTTTTGCAGATTTTTTTTTTTTCACAGAATTGTCAGGTTATTTCTCTTACACAGCATATGCATACCACACATTAAACCCCAAAACACATTCTACTACTCCTCCTGAGTATGGGGATACCACTGTCAGGGCTGGCTTAGCCCTTCCTCCTCTAGTGTGGCCGCTCAGCTGTCGGCTAATTGCCAGCTCTCTTCTCTTTCCACAGTTACCAGCTGTTCCCGATGATGCTCGTCTGACCTGCCTATTTAAAGCCTTCCAGCTCACTCTTTCCTTTGCCTTCCTTTGGTCACATCACTAGAAACCATCTCCTGCTGTTTGTTTCAAGACTGGCCTGCTGACATCCCTCCTGGCTTCTATCCTGCTTGCAGTTGCTCTCCTTGGATCCCTGACGTCTGGACTGGCTGATTACCCGTTCTGGTTTATGAACTTTGGACTGGCTGACTACCTGATCTGGCTACTGGACTCTGGCTATGCTTGATTACGCTTTTTTCTATTTACCTTTTTATTTTTATTAATAAACAAGTGTGATTTGATTGTACTTCTGTCTGTCTGTTTCATGGTTCCTGACAACCACGTGTCAGACTTTTTCACAGCCTAGCCATATACAGAGGCCCAACATGCAGGGAGACTACCTCTTACACTTTTGAAGGCCCTGGAGCACCAGGACAATGGAAAAGTCCCCAAAAAATTACCCAATTTTGGAAAGTAAACACCCAAACGTATATTCTATGAGGCATAATGAGTCTTTTGAACATGTCATCTTTCCCACAAGTTTTTATAAGATATAGCATGTAGATAGCAAAAATTACGCCCCAAAATATATTCTGCTACTCCTCCTTAGTATAGCAATACCAAATGTGTGAGATTTTTATACAGCCTGGTCAACATGCAGGGAGCACCATCAGAAGTTCTAGGGACATAAATTTCAAATCTAATTTGACTACCTATTACACTTTTTCCGAGATGCTTATGGGCACTGTAGTGGCATTGATGTGGCACCAATGAGCATGGATGTGGCACCAATGAGCATGGATGTGGCACCGATGAGCACTGATGTGGCACGGATGAGCACTGATGTGGCACGGATGTGGCACGGATGAGCACGGATGTGGTACGGATGAGCACTGATGTAGCATGGATGTGGCATGGGTGATCACTGATGTGGCATGGATGAGCCATGGATGGGGATGGGTGAGCATGAATGAGCCATGGATGAGCTGATACCCCTGGAAAGTGGAAATCACTAAAGTAAACACTGCTACTCTGGTGATCTCCAGTTGCTTCTGGGTCCTGTGCTGAGTGGCTGGTCTGTTGCATTCTGAACAGAGGTCGGCTGCTCACGAGTGGCATTCGGAGAATGCTTTGCATTCCCTGAATAAATGCAAAGCATTCTCTGATTAGACGAGGTGGAGAGGCAGGACGATGATGTCACAAAACATAGAAGGGTAAGGCAAAAATTCTTTAAGCTGCCTGTTACAAAGCCATATGATTCCAGGGTCTTAATAGAAGAAGACTGGGGGACTTTCTTTTACAGTGTAGGAAAAAAGTTATGAGCAGTCAATGTTTTTTAATTCAAAAGCATGAGGGGCACAGGTTGAATTTCTAAGATCATTTGCCCTGGGGGATTTTTCATAACACAAACTTCCAACTAACCCTTCTGAAGGGGACTAGATTTTTATAATGAATTTTGGGGACACCCTAATAACCATGTTCATTTTTAATTACACCCAAAAACCCACACACCCTAAATGTATCAATATTTAAACAGTATAAACAATATAAAAAGTTAACAATACCCATAATGGTATTGCCTGGCATTACAGTTAAAGTCTAAACAGAATGACAACATGTGAGTATGACTGGGATTTTAAAAGACCTAGGGCATCCTGGCATACAATCTAGAAATCAGTTCTTTGGAAGCAAGAACAGTGACAGTGGCATAAAGGGGAAGGATTAGACAGAACCTGTGCCTAATAATTGTATACACTTGCCAAAGTCATTGTATTCACAAAATACTGCTAATTGTGGGGAAGGAAAAAATGCCCCAACATAAGTGTGAGGAAAAAATGCCTCTGCATTAGTATTAGTGGGAGGAATGTGGGACTGGGAATCAATGTCAGTGGGAGGAAAAATGCTGCTTTGTCAGTGGGAGGAAGAAAGACCAATGTTTTAGTGTTCGTAGGAGGAAATGTATCAATGGGAGGAAATAAAACCACTGCAACACTGGCTTCACTGGAAGGTATAAATGCCACTGCATTCTTGTTAGTAGAAAGAAAAAAAAATGCAGTACAAAGGGGAGGGTAGTTAATGGTGGGGACAGGCTGTACAAAGGGGCAGAGGATGGTGGGGACAGGCAATATTTGGTGTAGTAGTTGATTGTGAGGACAGGCAGTACATAGAGGGCAGTTGATATTGAAGAATTGACAGTACGGAGGAGGAGGCAGTAAACATAGGTTCAAGGCTCAGTAGCTACCCCCCAAATTGTCAGATTTCCCCCCCTATTGCTGTCTCCAGTTATGCCCCTGCACTGTCCAAAGTCTTGAACTTGGGACTTCCTTGCAGTTGGTATTAGATCTGGAGTTGGGTTGCTCAGCAGTCAGGAGAAGCCCTCTCCTTCCCTGATTCTTGTGGGTCCAGGCCCAACACGTCTAGCTTCTATCGCTATCTACTCTCCTGAGCTGTGCTGTCCAATCAAGTGGCACAAAGAAAGGGAGAGAGGGATCCAATGTCTCAGCCACTATGCTCCTAAATTTTAAAGAGGCCACCAGCTATAACTGCATGCAGGGACATGGGCAGCCTCCTTATATCAGGAACTGTCCCCAGAAACCCTACCCTGTTAAAGCTTGGGAAATGGTGGATTGGCAAGTTCGGAATCTGGTCCCTTGGAAAGAGGAGGGCAGGGGATCTGCTCCCATGTTTCTGTACTGCAGGCAGATGGCAGCTGAAGGCTGGGCGACGTACTTATACGTTGGGGATGTTCTTCTAGGTTTTGGGTGCACATGCATGCATCCCATGCCGACCTGGACAGCACTGGACAGCACGAGTTTTGTAGCCGATTTTGACCAATGATTTTGGCTGAAGTCAGTTCTTCAGCTGTGGCGAATTACACACAGAGTTCTGTGTTTACAAAAACACAGAACTCTGTGTACTGTGAATATCAATCTGCCTGTTTCTTGCAGGGAGAAAAAACTGAGAGATAGTTTAAGTAAAAGCAGCACACATTACACATTGTTACAATGCACTAATCCCAACACACATGTTTCTGTAGAAATGGCTGTGCACATAAACGGGTCTTGTAGCAACCAACAGCTGGAACCGTGTCTAGTCAAGGATAACAGATGTCTCCAGCACACCAAGGATCTCCAGAGTAGGCCCAAAGCTTTAATCAGTGATCACATCGTTACAGCAGATTGAAACATTTTGGAGCAACGCAGGACCCCTTTATCAGGCATGTGACATGCCTAATGAAAGGGTCCTGCGTGGCACCTAAACGTTGCAATCTGCTTTAATGATGTGATCACTCAGTGGTGTCGCTAGGGGCTGGCTTTTGGGACTATAGCCCCGAATCTTGGGCCCATAGCCCAAGTCTCTGCAGGGGTTCCTGTGGACCCTGATGTAAGGGGGGCTCTCTGGGGAACCTGATGAAAGGGGGTGCTCTCTGGGGACCCTGATGTAAGTGGGGGTCTCTCTGGGGAAATATACACACACATACG